>NW_026652294.1:39837541-40049306 GCF_009828535.3 Hylobates moloch
TTTTTTTTTTTTGAGACAGAGTCTCACTCTGTTGCCCAGGCTGTAGTGCAGTGACATGATCTCGGTCACTGCAACCTCTGCCTCCCAGGTTCAAGCAATTCTCCTACCTCAGCCTCCCAAGTAGCTGGGATTACAGGCGAGCTCCACCACACCAGGTAATTTTTTTTTTTTTGTATTTTTAGTAGAGACAGGGTTGCTTAATAGCGTATAATGTGTCAAAAACCATCACTGTGTGCCTGCTGGTAGGCTTCATCCCTCTCTGCCAACTAAAGAGGGTTTGTAGAAGTCTGCTCTACCGAGGGTGCTGGCATCATCAGACTAGCTCTGATAGGGTCTAGAGTAGGGCTGGGAGTGGGGAGAGTCTGTGAGAGAAATGGAAGGAATATAGTTTGAACAATAAGAGCTAACATTTATCGTTTACTGTATGCACACAAATCAGTAGCTACTTATTATCTCCATTTTAGGAAAAAAAAAGGTAGAGAGAACACAAGTCACACATCCAAGGTCGCACAGATAGTCAGCGGCAATGCTGGGGTGTGAGCCCTGCCCATCCGGCCCTGGCCCCACGCCCTTGACGGTCTGCTCCTGAGCCACTTCTAGGTTAAGAGCTACTGCCACAATTACGCGTCTCCTTCATGGTGTTAAAGGGCTGCAGGTAAAGAGTGTCCTGCTGTGATGGAGTTTCATATGTCATCCACAAATTCAACTTGCCTGGAAGCAGTTTTATTAGGAAGTGATATAATTTCTTGAGTTTCTTCTTTGTGCCAGATGCTAAGGAAATTGTGAAGCTATGATGCCCACATATGAACACAAATGCGTTATCGTCAGAAAGGCGTCATAAATGGAATGCTAGCAAAGCCACAGTGGATTTCAGAGATGGAGTAAGTAGTCGTGGTTGGATAGGAGAAGAGGGATCAGAGTTGGCTTCCGCATGAGCATTCCAGCCTGGCTTATGTGTATTTTCATTCCGTATTTCTTCTGGAATATTCCAAATGTGTTCATTCATTTTTAAAACAAATTTTCGAATGTAAAGTAGCATTTCACTTATTCTAGAAATATTGATCAAGTATCTACTTCATGCCAGGACATGTCATGGACAAAGGGAATAGATGGTGAACAAGACATAATTCTGCCTGGGTGAACTTTCTTGTTTGCTCCAAAATGATCTTACAAGCATCACCGCATAACATCCCCTAAGTCTGGTCTGTTGAGATTTGGCAATTCCGGGGCAGGCAGTGGTAAGGAACATAGGCTCTTGCATGAGAATACCTGGGGTTGAAAACCAGTTCTGATTCTTCCTCACAGCGGTGATGTTGGGTGCGTTATTCTCCTTCCTTCCATTTCCTCTCTAGTAAAAAGTTGCTAATACTATCTATTTTCTAGGGTTCACGTGCTTCACTGCCTGGCCTCTGGTGCATGTTTGCAATGTTCATAATCTGTATCGCTGTCCTTTGCATTATTCCAGGAGACCAGGGGCTCACAATATGAGCTAATATTTATAATTTACTATATGCACATAAATTGGCATTTTCTATTGTCTCCATTTTTTTTGGAATGACAGTCAAAGTCCAAAATTTCCAAACAGAAGACAACTAGTCCTGCAGTCCCAATTCCGTGGCAGGAGGCCAACTGCAACCCCTTCCCGGAGTCCCTCCACCTTCCAGCTATGTCTCACCAGGCTGCTAAGGCTCAATCCAGTGGCCAGTGCTAGAGTCTGGGTGACCCCACAGCAAGCAACTTGAAGGCAGTCACCAAGTCCTGGTCCTGGCTCCAGTTCCGTGACTAGGAGGGCTCCCCTTTCTCCTGCCACTCTGCCCTCTCCCCAGCATTGCCCT
The DNA here is from genome assembly GCF_009828535.3 of Hylobates moloch. NCBI lineage: Eukaryota > Metazoa > Chordata > Mammalia > Primates > Hylobatidae > Hylobates > Hylobates moloch. The sequence continues at coordinate 39,839,377 of NW_026652294.1, forward strand.
TCTCATCTCTTCTCTCTTTCTTTGCTCTGCATTCCCCGTTCCTCACCTTCAGTGTTGCTGGCTGGAATGGCCTTCAGGACCAGCCCAGTGGCCCGCAGGGAAACAGTGACCTCTCGGGGCCGGTGGCTGAGCAAGGCCTGAGGAGGGGGATTGAGGAACAGGTGGAGGTCCTCAGGACATACCCTTTCCCCAGCATCCCCACATCCACAGTCTTGCCTCTCTCCCCTGTTTTCCACCCCCGCCGTGAGAGTCTTTTTTTTTTTTTTTTTGAGCCAGGGGGGTCTCACTGTGTTGCCCAGGCTGGTCTTGAACTCCTGGGCTCAAGTGATCCTCCTGCCTCAGCCTCCCAAAGCGCTGGGATTCCAGGCATGAGCCACTGTGCCAGATCCTGTTTTGTCTATGTCACTAAGGTCCCATAAGGGCTAGCAGATAAAGGCTTACAGCACTCCTAGCCCTAGAGAGTATGTTTAGCCTTCCAGACCCCAAAGAATAAATCTCCAGTGAAATCAGTTCAACCCTCTGGTCAGCTAGCGAGGAAGATATTTTTTAGCAAGCGGTCAGCCCCCTTGTTCCTTAAATCAGATCACCTCCTGGTCTACATGTAAGGCCAACTTAACCCACCCATCCCTGCAAAACTCCCTGAAGGCTGGGGAACTCTGCGGACAGCTTCAAGAAAAGGGGCAGAAGCTTCCTTTGGCTCTGTCTGCTTCCCTGCTTGTCCCGGAGGCCTGCTCCCTCCAGCTGTACCTCTTGGCCATCTACTGACCACATCCATGCACACTGACCTTCTGGTAGCACAGGGAGAGCTCTGCCCCTGCACCCTCAGCCACGCCTCTCCTCCTGGGTGAAAAGCTATCTGTGGGAAGATGAGAAGAGGCTTGAGGTGGAGGTTCCCAGGCCTCTCGCCCTGACTTCCCCACCTCTCTGAGGGCAGGAGCTGAGCTGCTGGGTTTACCCATCCATCCATCTCCCTGGATGGAAAGGTGACACCTCAGGGAGCCAGGCTGCCTTTCAGTCTTGTGGGGGTTGGAGGAGATCAAGGGCAACCTTGGCATTTAGCAGAGGTAGAGAACAGAGCAGGGACAAGCACTGAGGGTGTGGGCGTGCAGGCATCATCAGGTGAGAGGTGGAAGGATGAGAGTTTGGAGAAGCTGAGTCAGGGTGACCTTTGGGAAAAGGGAGGCAGATGCTTACCTTTGGGGAATTTAGAATCTTGGATCTTCACCTTCAGCTCAATGAGGAAAATGTCCTCAGTAGGGTCTTGGCTCAGGTCACTGAAGAAGATCTGGAGAGAGGAAGGGAGGGTGGCATTTCCTGGTGTGATTTCCAAATCACTCTATCCCTGATTTCCAGAGATCCAGGGCCATGGAGAACCCTTCCACATAAAGAAGACCTACTTCTTGGATTTGAGGTCTCGAAGTTAATAATGATCTGATTCATTTAGAGATGAAGAAGGCAACGTTAATAACCAAGAGCATCTGGGTGTGTTCATGATTGGTAGCCTGGTGACCAGTGTTTCCCCAGAGCCTGGGTATTTAATCTGTGGGGTCCTGGGGTTCCTTGGAGCCTCCAGTGGGATGCTTACCTTGACTGTGTAGATCTGGAAATAGATGGGTTGGGTGCCCATGCGGACATAGTAGGTGATGACGTCTAGGATGAAGGGGTCCACAGTCCGGGATGTGTCCAGGGAAGGAGGCTGTGATGGAGACAGGGAATGTCTTCACCATCTCCCCCAAGGCCACTGTGGGAGATGCCATTTTCTTCAGAGAGAAACTTCAAGCCCCTACATCTCTGGGATGCACTAACCCAATGTGTCCTTCAACACATTCCAAACCTTTCCTACCACCGAATTTCCACTCCCAGTCAAAATATTCCTGTCCAGAGCCCTGCCTCCCTAGGGAATCTGACTCATTTCAATTCTACAGAGACTACTGAGCAATGCTATGTGTGAGGCACTGTGCTTAGTGATTGGGGGAGACAAGATGCTGGAGAGTGAAGCTAATGAGAGAGCCAGGACTGGGTTCTAGGCTTGGATCGGCTACTTGCCATTGGCCAAGCAGGCGTGGGCAAGTTATTCAAACTCTTTGAGGTCCGAGTGTCCTTCTAGAGAAAATGAGAGGTTGAACCAGATGATCTGATGTCTCTTTCAGCTCTGGTGGTCTCTGCATCTATTAATAAACTAGTTGGCTGAGTGTGGTGGCTCAACACCTGTAATCTCAACACTTTGGGAGGCTGAGGTGGGCGGGTCACCGGAGGTCAGGAGTTTGAGACCAGCTTGACCAACATGGAGAAACCTCGTCTCTACTAAAAATACAAAATTAGCCAGATGTGGTGGCACATTCCTGTAATCCCAGCTACTCAAGAGGCTAAGGCAGGAGAATCGTTTGAATCCAGGAGGCGGAAGTTGCGGTGAGCCAAGATTGTGCCATTGCACTCCAGCCTGGGCAACAAGAGCGAAACTCCATCTCAAAATAAAATAAAATAATTCAGGTGTGTGTGTTATTGGGAATGGACTATGCCTCTTGTCCTCCAGTCCTTCCCTGGTCCCATATGATGATAAAGCATAGTGACTGGCTTTTCAGAACATCTACACAGAATGCGATAGTGTCAGGGCTAGAAGGAAGCTCAGAGTTGATCTCATCCAACTCATATCCGATCCTATAAGACCTCTTCTGACTCTCACATCTGGTGTACTGAAATATCGTTCCTTTCGAAAGGGTCACACTGAGGAGCTATGAACATAGTCTAATAATGCTGTCGTTGCTCATAATGTTTCTGGTCTCTTCATGTGGAAATCGCTTTTGGAGTAAGCATAGGGCCATTCAAATTGTTAATTACAAGGAGAAGGGGAAAACCAAAGCCTTACAGTGTCCTGGTAGAGAAAAATAGCTACCAGCAAACGAGCACCAATGGGGCCTGCATCAAACGTTCCCACTGCAATAGCCTCCAAGTTTCAAGGAAAAAGTATTTTAATACCCAGCTAAATGGTCTTTGTGTGTATGCAAAGACATTTTTGGATCAGGTATAAGCCAGAAAATGTGCACCCCTAAATATCCTTATTTGAATAAAATATGTAAGAAGACACCCTCATCAGTCAAATGACAAAGCAAAATGGAGAGCTCAGTAAAGTGGCAAGTTAAAAAACAGATATGTAAAAGTGGTAAATTAATGTTATATTTTTTACCGCAATTTTTAGAACTAAAATAAATAAATGTGTATAAATCAATAGCTTCCTTTTATATTAGCAGCAGGCACTACCCAAATATAATGGGATAAAGATACCATTCGCAATAGTAAGAAACACTATCACACACAAGTAATAAATTTAGTGAGAATTGGACAGAAGCTGTATGATGCAAACTTTACACTTATACTGAGGGATATATAAGGACACTTGGACAAATGAAGAGCTATACCATGCTCCTAGAGAGAAAAACTCAATATGCGAAAGATGCTAATTCTCCCCAAATTTCAATCGAAATCCAATAGAATTAAAAATAATAACAAAAACAAAACTTGAAATTCTAAAGTTTATCAGGAAGATAAATAAGCATATTCTGAAAAGTTTTGAAAAAGAAGAATAATGGGGTAGGCAGGCTTCTATAGCCAGATATTAAAATATCAAAAGGCTCATTTGTACAGAAATGAATAAATCAATGAAAGAATAGGTATGTACTAAATACTTACAAGCACATGTAAGGATCACGTACTAAATACAAGCACATGATCACGTACTAAATACAAGCACATGTAAGTATTTAGCAAATGATAAAAGTGACATTTCAAATTGCTGCAGCAAGATGGTTTATGCAAAATAGCTTTAGGACAACTAGCTCAACATTTGGAAAAAATAAAATGACATACTTCACACTAAACACTAAAATTAATTGCAGATAGGCAACTTATTAAATGTAAAAATTGAGACATGGAAAGTGTTAGAGTAAATTATCAGTGAACATTTATTTAAGCTTTTGGAAGCATGACTCCAAAGGCAGAAACTGTAAAGAATAAAAGTGCTATGTCTGACTATACCCAAGTATTAAACTTCCACAAGTCAAAAAGTGGATAGGCAAGTTACAATCATGGGAAAAAAATCTGCAACATATGTGACGACAAAAAGTGTAAAATTCTTTTACTATATAAAAGCCCTTCCAAATCAGCAAAAGATGAGTTCCCTCCCCACTGCCAGCCACGGTTGGGGTATGGCAGTGTGGGTTTGTGGTTAGGAGAGGCTGCTCTGGAGTCAAGCTGCCTGGTTCCAACTGGCACTCCACCACTCATTTTGTGACTTCAGGCAAGATACCTAATCTCTTTGTGCCTCAGCTGCTCTATCTGTAAAACGGGGCTATGGTGACAGTGGTACCTACCAACAGGGGCACCTGCCTCTGAGCTGCTGTGGGAATTAAATGAGCTGCCCTGTGTGTAAGTGTTTAGAACAGTGCCTGGTGTAGCATCAGTGCTCAGGAAACATCAGCTGTTATAATCATTGAAAAATGATCCATTCCACTATAAAGACACATGCGCACGTATGTTTATTGTGGCACTATTTACAATAGCAGAGACTTGGAACCAACCCAAATGCCCATCAGTGATAGACAGGATAGAGAAATTGTGGCACATATACACCATGGAATACTATGCAGCCATAAAAAAGAGTGAGTTAATGTCCTTTTCAGGGACATGGTGAAGCTGGAAACCATCATTCTCAGCAAACTAACATAGGAACAGAAAACCAAACACCACATGTTCTCACTCATAAGTGGGAGCTGAACAATGAGAACACATGGACACAGGGAGTGGAACATCACCCACCGGGGCTTGTCTGAGGGTTGGGGGCAAGGGAAGGGAGAGCATTAGGATAAATACCTAATGCATGCGGGTCTTAAAACCTAGATGAGGGGTTGATGGGTGCAGCAAACCACCACGGCACATGTATACCTGTGTAACAAACCTGCACGTTCTGCACATGTATCCCAGAATGTGAAGTAAAATAAAAATAAATAAATAAATAATAAAAAAAGAAAAAGGATCACAGGAAGCTCACACAAGAAGGAGTATAACTGCCCTACACACTTACGAAAGAATATTTTACTTCATCTTTTCCACGGTGCTCTGGTCCAAAGTACGTGCCTGATAAGTGTCCCGAGTGAGTTCAAAGCCACTATCTGGTTAGGGCCCCTCTCTTGAATTCCCTTCCTGTCTCATCCCACCCGACTCTTAAGGTCAAAGGTCAAGTGCAGCAGCAAAAATATAGCCCCCTCTCACCCCCACTTCGCCCTCACTGCCTATTTGGGCTCCTCCGTTCTCCCCTCTGCCCAGACCCCGCTCCCGTCCCTCTCTCCCTCCCTGGTACCCTCACCCTCCCCTACCATCTCAGCCAGCTTGTGGATGGCGGGGCACAGCGTGTTGACATTGCTCTGGTACCACGGGTCTACGCGGCCCAGGAACGTGGCCAGCTCTCCCAGCTCCTGCTGCCTGGATGCTGCAGGCTTCTGGGGGAAAGGGGATGGGGCAGACCCGTCAGGCCCTCTCTCCAGCTCTGCCTTCCAGCTGCCATCATCCTAGGCTGTGTGAATATGGTCAAGTCATTTAACCTCTTGGGGCCCAAATTTCCGCATGTGAAGACACATCGTTGTTCTGTTTTATAAACTCAGATGAAGCTAGAATATCTTTTGCTGAGATTCACTCAGCAGGGACATTGAAAAATGATCACCGACTTTAAAAGGGGAGAGACAAGTACGGCTTTGACCTTACTGCTTCCGAATAGGAAGTGGAGTGTGCAGTAGGAAGTAAGAACTGCAAGTGTGGCTCTGTCCCCCCAACTAGATCAATGGACTTCACTGCTTGAAATTTCCTTTCATGTCATACCAGAAAGTGTGGGGGGTGTGTCTGAGAGAGGGGAGGGAAGGACAGAGAGAGAGAGAGAGCCCTGTGTTTGAGAAGTTTGCAACTAATTCCATTACCTACAAAAACAAAACAAATATCAGCAGCAAGCAGGCTGCCATCGAGAGAGACCCAATCTCTGGCCACATTCAGCCCCCAGAGCATGTCTGCAGCCTCTGAAATAGAAGACTGCTGAGCTCTCTCTCCCGTCTCCACATTCTAAGGATGCTTATTCTAGTCCCTGAGCCGGGGATGTGGGGGATGCCGGGCTGCAGGTGTGTCCCTGCCCAGCCTGCCCTGTCTCTGCCCCGCCACCGCCTCCCCGCGGTCCAGTCACCTCAGGCGCCAGCACAGGGATGTAGTAGAGCTGCAGGCTGAGTCTGGGAGTGAGGCAGAACTTCTGGGTCTCCCGTTTCCTAGCAATGGGCAGCAAAGCAGAGGAGGTTGGGGCGGGGCTTGGCTTCAAACAGACTCGGCTCTGCTATTTGTTATCTCTTGACCTTGGGCAATTTGTGTCATCTTTCTGAGCCTCTGCTTTCTCATCTACAAAATGGGTACAGTAATGTCTCCCTTGCAGGATGGTGATGACGGTTCACGGAGCTAACGAACACAAAGCAGGGATTGCGGTGCTCTGTGACTGCTGTGGGCACTGTGCGGCATCCTCCTCCGCCCCACCCTGGCCTCTGACTCCTGACCCTCTTTTGCCACCCTGTGATCCTTCACCAGCCCATGCCAGGCCCACCTGTGCCCCTGACCAGCATCCGCCCCCAGCCCCCATCTCGGGGCCCCACCTGAGTCTGTGGTAGGCCTGGGCCAGGCGCCCCAGCATCCTGTCGTCTCCCAGCACAAGTACCCGGGCTGTGTGCAGCCGGGAGATGCCGGGCAGCATTTCCCCATCCCCACCGGGCCTGCCTGTCCTCCGGTGCAGCGGGGGCCCGTCCCAGCTGCCAGGCATCAAGAAGTCCAGGTGCCATGCACGCTTCTTGATGCCCCCTTTGCGCTGCAGCCCGGCTCGCTCCATCTCAGGGCTGCTGGGTGCAGGCAGCTCATCAGCCCCCGGGGGAAGGTCCCGCTCAATGCCGCTGTCAGTGGACAGCACAGAAACCCGGGCCAACTCCCGGTCTGGCCGGAGGCCCTGCAGATCCAAGACCTCCAAGTCAGCACTGAGGCGCAGCTGGGATCTTGGGCGGAGGAAGAGCACCAGTTCCTTCCCTGGGATGGGGGAATAAAGGCAGTGAGGACACGTGAGGCTGGCAGGGCTACGTTCCTGATTTCAGCCAGCCCTCCTCAGAGGATACACACACACACAGAAACACAGACACACAGACACAAAAGGACACACATATGAACATGCACAGAGACACACACACAGACACAGACACACACAGATGCACACACATACACATGTACAGACAGACATACAGACACACACGTGCACACACAGACACACGTGCACACACACAGACACACTGACATGCATGCATGCATACACAGACACACTGACACACATGCATGCATGCATACACACAGACACACTGACACACACGCATGCACGCATACACACAGACACACACATGCACGCATACACAGACACAGTGACACACACATGCATGCATACACACAGATACACTGACACACGTGTGCACACATACACACAGACACACTAACACACACATGCATACACAGACTCACTGACACACATGCACGCATACACACTGACACACACATGCACACACACACAGACACACTGACACACATGCATGCATACACAGATACACTGAGACACACATGCATGCATACACACAGACACACTGACACACACATACACACACACTGACACACACACATGCATACACAGACACACTGAGACACACACGTGCACATATACACACAGACACACTGACACATGCATGCACACATACACACAGACTCAGACACACACATGTATGCATACACAGACACACGCATGCATGCATACACACACAGACACACTGACACACACATACACACACACACACATACACACAGACACACTGACACACACGCATGCATGCATACACACACACACAGACGCAGACATGTACCACTGTTTCCAGACAGCTGCACGGGCACGTACAGAGCTGCTCCTCGCCGGTCCACAAGTGGAAAGTGATGTAGGGGCTGGGCAGGGGAATGCTTGGTGGCCGCTCCTGGACAAGGTCACCTGCAGAATGGAGCAGGCTGTGGAGGCCATGTAGGAGGCCATGGGCCCCTCCTCTCCCCTCCCCATCCTGCCCAGCTCCTGTGCGGGGTCTTAGAGGGGTGGCAGGGACTCTCTCCTTCACATCTGGTCTGCCTTTCCATCTCTGCCACCAGCAGCCCATCCAGGGCCCAACAGTGCAGCTGTCCCCTCTCTGTCCAGCAATGCTTAGTAGCTACATTTCCTTAAACCTAGCTCAGCCCTTAGGGGGTCTTCACAAACCACTCACAAGGCCTTTTCTGACCTACTGTCCTATGCTGGCCATGCCTTCAGCGCTGTGCAGCCACCAGACTGGCTTTCCTGCTGTTCTTAAAATGCCCTGCCTGCATCCAGATGAGGCAGGAAAGACCCCTGCCCTTTTCAGGGCTGCTTCCAATATCTTGCACGCAGTAGACACTCAGTTAACATTTGCAGCTGTCGGTGATGCTGACGAGAACTCATCAGCAAAGTTTGGGGGCAGCAGGAACCCCAGGCAGTCCAGGGGAGAGACCAAGGCCAGCCCTTCTTCCTGCTCCTCTTTCTAGAATCTTTTCTGACCACTCCAGTGGCCCACGGTGGTCATTCCCTCCAACCACACTTTGTCTGCACACTGGGCACACCTCACATGTGGTCTTAGGATTTGGCTCCGTATTCCCGTTTCACTTCTATATTGCTGTGGCTCCCCACTTATGAGGCTGCAAGCTTCTTAGGGGAGAGCAGCTAGTGTTCACTGAGTACCTACTGCCTGCCAGGCTTTATTCTACTCACCTGGCACACACTGTAATCATTTCTCTGGATCCTGCCAATGGCCCTGGGCAACAGGTGACATTATTATCCTCAATTTACAGGGGAGGAGCCAGGACATAGAGAGGCTGAATAACTGGCCGAAGGTCACATAGTAAATAGCACAGTGAAGACTTGAGCCCAGGCAGCTCAGCTCCAGAGTTCCTGCTCTTACCTACAACACTGTGCTTATAACCACCGCTCCATACTGCCCCCTACAGCCACAGGGGCTTGACGGGGGTGCTGCCTGTCATTAAGATGCACAGGGCTTGGCTGGGCGCGGTGGCTCACGCCTGTAATCCCAGCACTTTGGGAGGCCGAGGGGGGCGGATCACGAGGTCAGGAGATCGCGACCATCCTGGCTAACACGGTAAAACCCTGTCTCTACTAAAAATATACGAAAAAATTAGCCGGGCGTGGTGGCGGGCGCCTGTAGTCCCAGCTACTCGGGAGGCTGAGGCAGGAGAATGGCGTGAACCCGGGAGGCGGAGCTTGCAGTGAGTGGAGATCAAGCCACTGCACTCCAGCCTGGGCAACTGAGCGAGACTCTGTCTCAGAAAAAAACAAAAGATGCACAGGGCTTAGCCAGGTGTGGTGGCGCGTGACTGTGGTCCCAGCTAGTCGGAAGGCTGAGGTGGGAGGATCGCTTAAGCCCAGGAGGTCAAGGCTGCGGTGAGCCATGATCGAGCCACTGCACTCCAGCCTGGGTGACAGAGCGAGACCCTGTCTAAAAAAAAAAAAAAAAAAAAAAAAAAATGCACAGGGCAAGGGCAAGTCTGGGCAGGAGACAGGTGCCCTTGGATATGGCTTGGGGGTGGCCCAGATGGTCTTGTCTCATCCATGCAGAGTCACTGGCGAGTGTTAGCAAGGGGCCTCAAGGGGAGCAAAGCCAGATTGGTCCCAGGGTTTGTCCCAGCTTGGGGCACCGGAGCAGCTTTTTCCATGTGGGATCAGAGGCAGCGTAGAATGTTAAAGCAAAGGAGTGGAAAACTTCGAAGATGGAGTCTTTAGGCAGGGACTATCCTGCCTACCTCACCCAACTGCTGTGGCCTCCACCCAACCTGGGCTGCCAAGTTCAAACCCAGGGCCTGGCACACTAACCTCTTCCAGTGGATTCCAGTCCTTAACCCCATGCCTTATAACGACAGGTGCACGATCAGTGACTGTGCATAACTGGGACAAGCGGGCTGACACATTCCATGATACTTTGAACGACCATGAAATAGGACCCAAATCAGAACCATCCTACAACAGCCAGGAAACACATATTCGAGATGTTTCTCTGGGCTATTTCAGATGCCCCCATCCATATGGGGCTTGCGTCAGGGTAGGCATTATCTTACCTACCTTATGCCTTACAGAAGATAAGGCGTTATCTTACAAATATGCAAATAGGAAGGGTGAGGAATAAAAATCTATGATACCAGATATAAACGATGTTGACTCATCTGCTCTCTTAGATGCTCTGGTCCTTGGATGATCAAATCCTTTCGTTACTACAGCTGAGTGGTGAACTAGACAGCCTGGATTTGTATCTTGGCTTTGCCACTTACTGCCTTGGGTGATCTTGGGTAAGATATTTAACCTCTTTCTAACTCAGTTTTGTCCTCTGTAAAATGGGGATAATAAGTTTCTAGCTTATAAGTTGACTGTGAGGTTTCATTGATTTAATACAGTATAGGCAATATACTTAAATATATGTAAGGTGATTAGAACAGCAACTGGAGTATAGTAGGGGCTCTGTGGGCATCAGTGGTTATCATGACCAAATTCCCTGCCTTCTTTTTTTTTGTTTTGAGATGGAGTCTCACTCTGTCACCCAGGCTGGAGTACAGTGGTGCGATCTCGGCTCACTGCAACCTCCGCCTCCTGGGTTCGAGTGATTCTCCTAACTCAGCATCCCCAGTAGCTGGGACTGCAGGCGCCCACAACCAGGCCCAGCTGAATTTTTTTTTTTTTTTTTTTTTTTTTGAGACTAAACTCTCTACTACTTTAGTAGAGGGTTTCCCCATGTTGGCTAGGCTGGTCTCGAACCCCTGACCTCAGGTGATCCGCCTGCCCCGGCCTCCCAAAATGCTGGGATAACAGGCGTGAGCCACCGCTCCCAGCCTAATTACACGCCTCTTGGTCCCGGTTCTGCCAAGCCCCCCCAGGCTGCCCCCAGTCCCCAGGCTCCTGGGAGTCGGCCAGGCATCCACACAGAGGCAGGTCCAGCACTGCTCTCTGGCGCCCCCTGCGGTGCAGTGAGCTGCCCCCGCGGGACCCTTGCCAAGGACCCGCAACCGCCAGTCGCTTACCACCGCAGCGCCCTGCCGCGGGCCCCAGCAGCGAGCAGTAAATCTCCTCCAGCCTCTCCACGTGTCCCTCGCGGCTCGGGCTGGCCTCGCTGGCCATCTGCTCCACGGCGGCCACCACGGCGTGGAAATAGTGCTCCAGGGTGCGGCGAGGGCTGGCCTGTTGGGGAGGGTCGTCAGATCCTGGGTCTCGGCCCAGCGCCCACGCGCCCCAGCTCCTAAGCCAAGTCCGCAGGGCCCTGGCAGCCCAAGGTGACACCTCTCCGCTGCCCCTGGGGGCCCGGCAGGAGCTTCCCCCAAAGGTTTCTGGATCCCACATCCAGGGCCCCACGCCTGCCCTGCCAGTGGGGGTTCCCCTCTGCCCCTCACACGCTATTATGGGGAGACTGCTGGTCTGCAATATCTGTTACCCAGAGAGGCAGAGATAGCCGCTGACGCCCACCTCCTGAAAGTGTCACCCAGCACTTGGATCAATGTTCTAGCCCCCACTAGATTGTGAATTCCAGAAAGGCAGGGAATTTTGTCTGTTTCGTTCATAGTTGCATCTCCAGCACTTAGAACAGCTCACTGCACCAGGCGTTGTTCTAGGGGCTGGATACAGCAGCAAACGAAACAGATTGTGTGATCTGGGAAGCCCCCTGAGAAAGTGACTTTTTTTTTTTTTTTTTTTTTTTTGAGACGGAGTCTTGCTCTGTCACCCAGGCCGGAGTGCAGTGGTGTGATCTCGGCTCATTGCAATCTCTGCCTCCTGGGTTCAAGCGATTCTCCTGCCTCAGCCTCCTGAGTAGCTGGGACTATGGGCGTGCACCACCACATCCAGGTAATTTCTGTATTTTTAGTAGAGACGGGGTTTCAACATGTTGGCCAGGACAGTCTCAATCTCCTGACCTCGTGATCCACCTGCCTTGGCCTCCCAAAGTGTTGGGATTACAGGTGTGAGCCACCACGCTTGGCAGAAAGTGACTTTTAAGTAAAGACTTAAAGGAAGTGAAAGAGTGAGCCATGCGGCCGGGTACAGTGGCTCATGCTTGTAATCCCAGCACTTTGGGAGGCCGAGGCAGGCGGATCACGAGGTCAGGAGATGGAGACCATCCTGGCTAACACGGTGAAACCCCGTCTCTACTAAAAATACAAAAAATTAGCTGGGTGTGGTGGCTGGCACCTGTAGTCCCAGCTACTCAGACAGGCTGAGGCAGGAGAATGGCGTGAACCCAGGAAGCGGAGCTTGCAGTGAGCCGAGATCGCGCCACTGCACTCCAGCCTGGGCGACAGAGCAAGACTCCGTCTCAAAAAAAAAAAAAAAAAAAAAAAAGAGTCAGTCGTGCAGGTATCTAAGAGAACGTTCCAAGCATAGGGAGTAGCGAATGCAAACACCCTGGGGTGCAAGTATGTTAGGCATGTGCATGTTGGGAGAAAAATGAGGAGGCTTGTTTAGCTGGAGCACAAGAAATGAGAGGGAAAGTCAGGAGACGGGCCAGAGAAGAAATGAAGAGAGATGGGAACAGGTCAAGGCCCTCAAGATAAGGTTCTTGTAGACAGTTTATTTTTATTTTTAGAGATGGGGTGTCTCTCTGTTGCCCAGGCTAGAGTGCAGTGGTACAATCACCGCTCACTGCAGTCTTGAACTTGGCTCAAGTGATCCTCTTGCCTTCCGAGCCGCTGGGACTGCAAACACATGTCACCACGCCTGGTATTTTTATTATTATTATTATTATTTGTAGAAGTGGGGTCTTGCTATGTTGCCCAGGCTGGTCTCAAACCCCTGGCCTGAAGCAATCCTCCTGCCTCAGCCTCTCAAGTACCCGGGATTATAGGCATGAGCCACCACACCAGGCTCTTATAGGTCATTGCAATCACTTTGGCTTTGACTCTGAGTGAGATGATGTAGTAGCTACTGTTGTGGTGACCCAGATTTCTGCTTTCAAGACTGAGACACTCATTCACCCTGCTGCTAGGAATACTGGCATTATCTTATATCTTATTATTATTATTATTTTTTTTTTTGAAATGGAGTCTTGCTCTGTCACCCAGGCTGGAGTGCAGTGACACAATCTTGGCTCACTGCAACCTCCACTTTCTGGGTTCAAGCTACTCTCCTGCCTCAGCCTCCCGAGTAGCTGGGATTATAGGCGCCCGCCACCACGGCCAGTTAGTTTTTGTATCTTTAGTAGAGACCAGGTTTCGCCATGTTGGCCAGGCTGGTCTCAAACTCCTGACCTCAGGTGATATGCCCTCCTCGGCCTCCCAAAGTGCTGAGGTTACAGGTGTGAGCCACCGCACCCAGCCAAAATGTATTAATTTCTGATGTGGGGGAAAAGGTGATGTGAAACAGGAGAAGGAGGAAGAGCAGGGTAAGCGACTGGTATGGGCATGCAGGGACCAGGGCTGGAACTGACAAGGGGCTGCGGGCAGGGCCATTACCTGCAGCTTCCTGTGCAGAGCGCCTGCATGACAGGCCTCCCCCAGAGCCGCCTGCAGGGCGTGGGAGACTATGTGGCGCATGCAGGCCTCTGGTGTCTGCTGCGCCTGGGCCGCCTCGATCTCCAGTAGCAGAGCACTGCACACAGAGGCAGACACCAGCTCAGGATCCACGAAGAGGAACACTCTGAGGGCAGAGGCAGAGGGGAGAGGTGGGATTGATAGTAACTAATGGGAGAGGAGCCACCGGATGGGCGCCCTCAGAGCTGTGCAGCACCCCCAAGTAATTTAATTCTGCTAAAAAGAGGAGTCTCAGATTCAAAAGTCTCTGGGTGGGATGACAATAGGGAGTGGTGAGGACTGTGGCAAATAAGAGCATGCATGGCCCTTCTAGAGGGGCAGCTCTAATCCACTGTCCACAGAGGAAAGCAGGCCTAGTCCCCTGTCTAGGAAAGTTCCAGCCTCAATCCTGCTCCCTCTCTCAGCATCCTGGCCCAGGGACCACGTCGCCCTCTAGGAGGGACCCTAAATCCTTCCTGCCAGAATTGGAGTTCTGAACTCTGAGTGAATCTCACCTTCTTTCATCACTCATCACACCAGAGAGCCAACCTCCCCTACTCCCTCCTCCTCACCCACTGTGTCTTCCCATCTCTCCCATGCCAAGTCCTCTGGGTGCCCTGGGCCTCCTTGCATCTTTCTTGAACACAGCGCCTCACACCCCAAATTCAAGCTGTGCCTTTCAGGGCCAAGTTAGTGGAGGTGCCTGCAGAAAAGGGAGGTGCCACTCCCAACTTCGTCACCCCTCTCCCCAACACGAGCAGGGGACACTTCCTCAGTCTTATCTAAGGGGCTAGGCGTCCCCCATGGAAGCCCTCAGGCTTCATTGTGCACTTGCGCCTGAGCCCCTCCGCTATGGTTATTCTGGAGTCTCCTCTGGCTGCCTGGCTGGTATGATGCTGCATTATGGCCAAGGGCGGGATGGAGATGGAATGACAGAGGGTAGCTTGGAATCCAACCTGAGAAGAAAGACCTATCCTGTGTTCAGTGGTCTCCAGAAAACAATATGGCGCCAACCTTGAATTGCAAACGCACTCCACTGCTGGACAAATGTCATGGCTGGGGAGTTCTGCTAGGGCTCTTCTTAATCCAGCCTCCTCTTTTGTCCTTCTGCCAGGGAGCAGTCACTAAAGCCACAACACTTTTAGGAGGCTGAAGGTAGCAATTTTTCTGGGGCCACTCACCTCTCCTGGTAGGGATACAGTTCATTCATCAAGTTCTGTTCAGCAATGACCATCCTTTGGTACAGTGTCCCTGCAAACCAGACCACTTTGGCCAACCAGCCCCCAAGTCTCTGATTCCCATTTTCCACCTTCCTACAGAAGGTGTGGAGGCTTTTGAGTTCCCCGGTATCCTGGAGAAAAAGGAAAGACCCTGGGCAATGTTGGAGGTGCAGCATGGCAGACAGATATGCCCGGTGACTCTTACCTGGGACGGCCGTCTCCGTTTTCAGCCTTATCGCGCAGTCCAAGGCGACTGTGCAGTAGGGGGTGGGCAGCGTAAGTAATCTTGTGCAAAAGGCATAGATTCTCTGGTAGAGCTCCTCTGTGATTCCTGTGGCCTGGGTGAGAGGGAGGAGGCGGAGGTAAGAGGGAGGATGGGGAGGTGAAGGGTCCCAGGGGAGTTTCCGGGGAGGGGCTTGGGAGAAGAGGTGGAAGGTCAGGCCTAACAGCCAGACCTGGGCTCACAGCTCTCTCCCAAACCCACACCTTCCAGCCTCTTCTCCCAGCACCAGTAAGACATCCCTTTGCTGCCCCGCCCCAACTTACCAAGATAAAAATTCATTGCATCAAGTTCTGCAAGCAAATCAACTTCCTCCCAGCCCTCCTGCTCCATCAGGGAAGCACATTCCTGCGGTTCTCCAGGCTTAAAACCTTGGAGGCACTTCCTCAGTCTCCTTTGCTCCTCCTTGCATCCCACAGGCCTGAAATGCTCCGCAGTGCCCGGGAGGCCCCCCTCTGCCTCCCGACCTCAGTGTGACCTCTGACTCTGCCGGAGCTAAGCCCCATCTTGACCCTGGACTCTCCAGCAACCCCAGACTTGCTCTTCCTGCCTTCCTCAACCACCACTCCCACCCGCTGCAACAACACGCAGCTCCCGATTACTCCTCCTGAGACATTAACCACATCTGTATCATGTCTCTTCTCTGTGTAGGGATCAGCGATGTCTCCTGTTGCACTGCACACAGTAGCAAACCCAAAGACCTCATCCTGCCATTCAAGGCCATTGTCTCTCCAAAGTTCTCTCTCCGTATAGGAGGGAAAGGGGGTGGCTAGTGCCTAGAAGCCAGTTTAGGGCAGGCAATCCAAGGGATTTTCTAGGCTCATCCTGGCAGAGACTGCCCACTAAGGGGAAAGGACAGTGTCCAGCCCAGCCACATGCAGGTCACCACTACCACCTCGACCTCAGTCCCCAGCTCACCTTGGTGAGCACGTACATTACAGTGTGCAGCAAGGGAATGATGACATGCCGGAGGTCCTCGCTTTCCGCCTGGAAAACAGGAGATCACGTGACAGGTACTGGGCTGGGGGACTTCCCACTTCGTAGCAGGAGGCAGTCTAGGCTGGGGGTGGGCAGGAGATGGGGTGGAAGGCAGCCAGGGGGAGAGCAAAGGGCCATTGTCTGCTCTGGATAGAGGAGTGGGGAAGGGAGGGCACACAGATGCAGAAGCCCCTCAGGGAGGGTGTGGGAGCATGGGGGGCCTCAGAGAACTCTGCAGGTGAGGGGCCAAATTCAATTAGGGTAGGAGTTGCAGCAAAGCAACAAACAAGTCCCCAGCTTGGAGCCTCCCTTGAGTGCAGTGTTTCCCACTGCAAAGTACAAAGTACAACATGTACTCTGCAATGTGCAAAGTACAACATTGGGTAGTGTGGAGGATAATTTAGGTGGCCCGAGGATAATTTTGAGAAATGTCAATAGTCATATATTTATGTTTATAGGTACCTTCTGTTTCTGACAAGTGATACGGGTTTTCCATTTGTGATCGCGTTATGGCGCTTCTTTTTGAAAGATGTTTATTCAAGTAAAACAATGAGAGTCGATGTAAAGAAAATATTGCTTATGTAAAAGTACAGGAGGGAGATGCATATGGTAAAAATCATGCAGGTGACCAAAGCTTGGGAGACATAGAGCTGCCAGCACTGAGCCCCTGCCCACCTGGCCCCTCTCTTCCTTTCGTCCCCGTCTTCCTCCCTGAGGTCCAGGAACTCACCTTCTCCAGTTCTCTGAGAAGAATGCGGACCAGCGCCGGGCTCTTACCAGGATCTCGCTCGACCTTCTTGTGCAGGGACCACCTCCACATGCCTGGGCCAAGAGAAAGGGGCGCCCAGCATGACCAGGTGGGCAGGAGCTCTTAGAGGAGACCCCTCTGAGCAGAAACCTGAGCCCTGGAGCCCCAGTTGCAGCTCTGGCTCCAGGTGCACCTGGGTGGGCTCCTCCCAAGTGAGGAGTTCTGATCTGTAGTCCTTTGTGGACAGTGAATTCCCAGGGCAGAAAGGAGGGCAGGTGGGACACCACTGGGGACAGGTGTGTGACAGGTGTGTGCATGTGGACCACAGAGCAGCAGTGCTTGCAGGTGTGTGCTCCCAGCCACATTCTGGAAGTCCTGGAGGCCTGGAGTGCTGAGGGGAATTAGGTTTGGAAGTGGAGCTAGGGAAGGTTGTTAACAAAGGGGGTGGCAGGCCAGGTGCCGTGGCTCATGCCTGTAATCCCAGCACTTTGGGAGGCTGAGGCAGGTGGATCACTTGAGGTCAGGAGTTCGAGACCAGCCTGACCAACATGGTGAAACTGCATCTCTACTAAAAATACAAAAATTAGCCAGGCGTGGTGGCACACGCCTGTAATCTCAGCTACTTGGGAGGCTGAGGCAGGAGATCGCTTGAACCAGGGAGGCAGAGGTTGGGGTGAGCCGAGTTTGCACCACTGCACTGCAGCCTGGGTGACAGAGTAAAAATCCATCTCAAAAACAAAAGAAAGAAAAAGGAAAAAAAAGGGTGGCAGATCCCCAATGTGCTCTGCAGCAGTTGCTGGGAGGGTTGAACTAGGGAGCAGAGAAGGCTTCTCAGTCCTTCTGGCTCTAGGTATTTCCAGCAGGAAAGGGGTTTGGCGAGAAGACCCTTGCCCCATGAGCTCCAGGCCGGGGCCCTTTCCTGTATGTGCGTGTATTGTTGGCTGGGGTTGGGTGGAGGTCAGAGGGAGCAGCTGCTGCTGCCAGCTGGCTCTTACCTTGGTTGCTCTGCAGGGCAGGGGCCTGGGTGCTGAGCTCCCGGAGCACAGCCTGCACGCTCCTCTGGAGGTCCAGCTCCACATCTGGGTAGTGGTAGGCGTGGGAGGAAACTCAGTCCACTGAGCCTCACCCTCGTCCCACCTCCATTCCTCCTGAGAAGGTCTTTAGCCATTTCTCTGAGCCTCAAGAGGTGCCCGAAATAATCTACTTAGAGCTGGCAGCCAGCATGCCAGCCAGGGCTGGAATATAGCCTTTCCTTCCACATTTCTGTGTTCTTCTAAAACCAGCATTTCCCAAAGTGCAGTATGTGTATCACTGGTGGTATGCAGGACAATTTTAAGTGGTACACAAACGACCTTAAAATCTGAATAGTTATGCATTTATTTTAATGCATGTTAGAAAATACATATATGTATTTTCATATATATATGAAATATATATATCTTCCAAATATATATAAAATATATATAGCCTCAAATATATATGAAATACATAGGGCCTCCAAATACATATATGAAAAATATATATAGCCTCCAAATATGTATATGAAATATATATATCCTCCAAATATATATATGAAATACATATAGCCTCCAAATATATATATGAAATATATATAGTCTCCAAATATGTATATGAAATATATATAGCCTCCAAATATATATATGTATATGAAATATATATAGCCTCCAAATATATATATGAAATATATATAACCTCCAAATATATGTACGAAATAGCCTCCAAATATGTATATGAAATATATATAGCCTCCAAATATATGTGAAATATATATATAGCCTCCAAATATGTATATGAAGTATATATACAGCCTCCAAATATGTATATGAAGTATATATCCTCCAAATATGTGTATGAAATATATATTCTCCAAATATATATATGAAATATATATATCCTCCAAATATATGAAATATATATATCCTCCAAATATATATGTGAAATATATATGTCCTCCAAATATATATATAATATATATATAAAAAACTATTAGGTTGGTGCAAAAGTAATAGCAGTTTTTGCCATTATTATTATTATTATTTTTGTGTGTGTGTGTGAGACAGAGTCTAGCTCTGTTGTCCAGACTGGAGTGCGGTGGCACAATCTCAGCTCACCGTAAGCTCTGCCTCCCGGGTTCACACCATTCTCCTGCCTCAGCCTCCGGAGTAGCTGGGACTACAGGTGCCCACCACCAGGCCTGGCTAATTTTTTGTATTTTTAGTAGAGATGGGGTTTCACCGTGTTAGCCAGGATGGTCTCCATCTCCTGACCTCGTGATCCGCCCACCTTGGCCTCCCAAAGGGCTGGGATTACAGGTGTGAGCCACCACACCAGGCCTTTGCCATTATTTTTAGTAGTTCCTGAATCCATGCATGAAGCTAAAACTTATTTATTTTATTTATTTATCTTTTTGAACCCTACAGCACCCTGTCTTTTCTGGTAGTTTCCCCCCACAAGTATAAAGCTAAAATCTAAAGTCAATTTAAAGAATCGTATCAGATACATACCAGGACAGGTGGTAACAAAGACTCTCTCCTTGACCAAGCCTTCCTCAGCCTCCTCTTAGCCCTCTTCTTCACTAGGGCTCAGCCTTGGCTCCTGTCCTGCCTTTGGCCTGCCCATCCCAGTTTTAGCAAGAATCCTGCCAAATCAGTTTAGGTTGGAATCCTCCACGCTTGATATCTCCTGAACCCCTTCATCCCTTACCTTCGATGTATAAGAATTTGACTTATGCCTCTAGCAAAAATCCTGTTAGCTCAGTTTAGCAAGAATGCCCGACCCTTGATGTCTCCTCTTAGGAATTTTCCATCCACTGACCCCTTCACTCTGCTCATTGGCTATAAATGAGCTGGCTTTTCCTTATTCCAAGTTGAGCCTGCTTTCTCTTTCCTAAAGCAATAGTCTTGGATAAGTCTTCCTTACCATTTAACAAGTGTCAGAATAATTTCTTTCTTTAACAGTGGTACACTGATATGGAAAAAAAAAAAACCATAAAAGTGGTACAAGAATAAGCAACTGATATTTGGGAAGTGTTGTAGCTATGAGAATGTACCTTGCTCATCTCCCACTACCGGGAGTTTAATGGACCCAGGTCCCCAGTTACTGTGCTGTTGCAGTTGTTTGGATATTTGACCCTCTAAATCTCATGTTGAAACGTCCCCAGTGTTGGAGGTGGGGCCTAATGGGTGGTGTTAGGGCCATGAAGGTGGATGCCTCATGAATGCCATCCTTGCGGTAGTGAGTGAGTTCTCGTTCTATTCGTTCCCCTGAGAACTGGTTGTTAAAAAGAGCCTGGCACCTTCCCCCTCTCTCTTGCTTCATCTCTCAGCATGTGAGCTGTACACGCTTGCTCCCCTTCCACCAGGAGTGGAAGCTTCCTGAGCCCTGAGCCTCTTATCAGAAGCAGATGCTGGCACCCTGCTTCTTGTACAGCCTGCAGAACACTGAGCCAAATAAACCTCTTTTCTTTATAAATTACCCAGCTGCAGGTATTCCTTTATATTATAGCAATGCAAACAGACTAAGATAGCTGTGAAATCCATCACTTTCTGCTGAGCCACAGTTCCCAGCCAATACAGGGTATGGTAGTGGTTCTAAAGCAGGCCCTTCCCCAGGAGATGCTCAAGCTTCTCCAACCGCCCTGCTGAGCTTTTCTTGGACTCCCTTCAGTCCAAGGCATTTCCACTGACCCTTCTTCCTTTCCTCCTTCATTTGGAGTCAGATTTGCACCAGGGGCTGACAGCTGCTCTCCCAGGTCCCTCTCCGTTTCTATCACACAAGTGTTTCCCCAAATAAATCCTTGAACTTGGTGTCTGCTTCTTGGAAGATCCAGACTCAGACAGGGAGTATGGGAAACACTCCTCACACAATAAATTCCTCTTTGCAATTAGCTCCCACCAAGAGTTTGCCATTATAGGTGAGTGCGTATTCTCTAGTTGTCAGACACAAACCACATGCCTCAATGGTTCCTCTTTGACTTGGCTATCAGGAAATTTATGGTCAAATTGGGGCCCAGCCTCAAAAATTAGCTCATCTCATGTGACAGGGATCTCTCTTCTTGGCTCCTTTTTGGTCCTCCTGCTTTATATTCTATTTAATCTATATGTGAATTGCCTAGATTCCTTTGGAAGTAAGTAGAATAGAGATAACAAATGTAAAAATCAGCAGATTGCAGTCCAAGAGTTAAAATATTTTTAGGCCAAGTCACCATAGATGCTAGTGCTCATGGTCTGGCCCCTCCTCAGACCCATGCAAAGCCTATGGGGGCCACATCCCTGAAGCCCCCACTTTCTTCCTGGCTCTCACATGTCCCCTGTGAGACACTTGTACCTGGCAAGGCCTGGTCCTGAATCTCCTGCAGACTGAGATGGACAGGATGCTACAGCTGCATCTGCCCACCTGGTCCCTCTGCTGGGCAGAGCATCATCTCCCCAGACTGTTGAAGAAATCATTTAGCTTGGCATGAAGGTTAGTCACAATCTTTCCTCTGCCTATGCATTTCCACCTTGCATGAAGATTTAATGAGTTAATGCAGGATAAGTTATTAGAAAATTAGCTGGTACTAAGTCTTTTTTCTTTCTCCTCCCTCCTTCTCTTTCTCCCTCCCTTCCTTCCTTTTTTCCTTCCTTCTTTCTCTTTCTTATTCTGTCTTCCACTGTATATTTGCACAGAAAGGCTGAAAACTGTGACAAATGTGATTTCCTCTCATTCCCCTCATCGGAAGCGCAGCCAAGCCTTTGTCTTCTGAGCCTGGGTCCCCTTGCTTTGCAAGGGAAGTTGAGTTTTTATGTTTCACAGAAAAATAGAGAAGTTGCCAGTAGCCCTGGGAGACCACTTCAAATACATTTTGTTTTTGAATGTCTGGGTAGCTAAAACAAACTCTCAGGCTTTGGTCCACATCTGGCTTGCTATGTGTTTCGTTTGGGCTTGTATAGTGTCTTTAAAAAAAGCAATGAATTAGCTGCCAACATTTACAAGTCAGGAGATTTTGCATAACAGTTTGGGTTTCTGGCATCTCTTGAAAATCTGACAATCCGTTGACACTGAACCTGCATTCTTCTCACATGTGACAATCATAGGGGGTGGGGAGCAATTGCCCCCTTAGATGAGCACAGCTTCTCTAGGTCTTTGTAGTTCCCCATGCCTCGGTTTCACTCATTTATATCCTCTGCCTGGCCCCTGGAGGCACCTGAGTCTGAGGCTCCTGGCAAGTTGATTGAGCCAATCAAGCTGGGTTGTCTAAAAAGGTGCAGAAGAAGGTTAATGCTTTTAAAGAGGAGAGTGGCCCAGCCCAAGGGTGGAGGTTGGATTCCCTAAGACTGTGAGGGCACAAGGGATATAGGGTTCCAGGGAATGAGGAGAATCAGACCGGCTGGGACAAAGCTTACCAGTGGTGGCAAAGGTCAGATGAGGGCCGCTAAGCACTGAACTCTGTGCCTCTGATGCCACAGCAAAGGTCTCCTAAGCCATCTTCACCAGAGCATGAGAACGTACCCCAAGGCAGGCTCTACCTCTCTCTGGACCTTGCAAGTCTGGACAAGCAGTTCTGGTGGCTGCAGCCACCATGGACTGAAGACCACAGCCTTTTCCCACTACCCAGACTTTATAAACCCTGAGCTTCTCACAAACTCCCACGGAGGGGGAAGCATTCCAAGTGAATGATGCTAGAGTTCATCCTAACCTTGGAATATGAGAGGTTGAGGCTGGTTTTGATTTGATTAAATGAAAGAAAGAAATGGGATATTTCCTGTGACTCAAGTGGCTCAGCATTGTTCATATATGATATGCAGGTCTAACGTCCTTGATGACTTGAATAGTCAATAGATAAATGGCATCCATTATTATTATCCTCCTGCATCCAGGGATGTGGGATATTACTAATTAGGCATTAATATTATTATTAATATTAAACTTATTCAAAAAATTTTTAACTTTTATTTTAGGTTCAGGAGGTACATGTGCAGGTTTGTTACCTGGGTATATTGCTTGATGCTGAGGTTTGTAGTATGGATGATACATCACCTAGGTACTATGAGTACTATTACTAATAATAGTACTACTCATAGTACCCAACTACGAGTAGTACTAGTACCCAAACTCACTAGTTTTTGCCCCTTTCCCTCCCTCCCCCTTCTAGTAGCCCCCAGTTTCTATTGTTGCCATCTTTGTGTCCATGAGTACCCAAAGTTTAGCTCCCACCTACAAGTGAGAACATGCAGTATTTGGCTTTCTGTTCCTACATTAATTTGCTTAGTGTAATAGCTTCCAGCTCCATCCATGTTGCAGCGAAGGATATGATTTTGTCCTTTTTTATGGCTGCACAGTATTCCATGTTGTATATGTAACACATTTTCTTTATCCAGTCTGTTGTTGACAGGCACCTAAGTTGATTCCATATCTTTGCTATTGTGAATAGTGCTGCAATGAACGTGCAAGTGCCTGGGTCTTTTTGATAGAATGATTTGTTTTTGGGGGGATATATGCCCAGTAGTGGGATTGCTGGATTGAATGGTAGCTCTGTTTTAAGTTCCTTGTGAAATCTCCAAACTGCTTTCCACAGGAGCTGAACTAGTTTATATTCTCACCAACAGTGTATAAGCATTCCCTTTACTCCACAGCCTTGCCAGCATCTGTTGTTTTTTGACTTTTTACTAGTAGCCATTCTGACTGGTGTGAGATGGTTTTGATTTGCATGTCTCTGATAATTAGTAACGCGGAGCATTTTTCCATATTTGTTGGCTGCTTGTATGTCTTCTTTTGAGAAGTGTCTGTTCATGTCTTTTACCCATTTTTTAAGTGGGGTTGTTTTTTGCTTAATCAGTTGTGTAAATTCCTTATATATTCTGGATATTAGACCTCTGTTGGAATGCATACTTTGTGAATATTTTCTCCCATTCTGTAGGTTGTCTGTTTACTCTGTTGATAATTTCTTTTGCTGTGCAAAAGCTCTTTAGTGTAGGCTAGGTGCGGTGGCTCATGCCTGTAATCCCAGCACTTCGGGAAGCAGAGGGGGGCAGATCACTTGAGGCCAGGAGTTCGAGACTAGCTTGGGTAATACGGCAAAATCCTGTCTCTACTAAAAATACAAAAATTAGCTAGGCGTAATGATGATCCCAGCTACACGGGAGGCTGAGGCACGAGAATCGCTTAAACCTGGGGGGTGGAGATTGCAGTGGGCTGAGATTGTGCCACTGCACTCCAGCCTGGGCAACAGAGCGAGACTCTGTCTCAAAAAACCAAAACAAAACAAAAAGAAGCTTTTTAGTGTAATTAGGTCTCAATTGTCAATTTTTGTTTTTGTTGCAATTGCTTTTGAGGACTTAGTCATAAATTCTTTCAAAAGATTGATGTCTAGAATGGTGTTGCCTAGGATTCATATAGTTTGAGGTCTTATATTTAAATCTTTAATCTATCTTGAATTAATTTTTGTATATGGGGAAGGGTAGTGGTTCAGTTTCATTCTTCTGCATATGGCTAGCCAGTTATCCCAGCACCATTTATTGAATAGAAAGTCCTTTCCCCATTGCTTATGTTTGTCAACTTTGTCAAAGATCAAGTGGCTGTGGGAATGTAGCTTTATTTCTGGATTCTCTATTGTGTTCCATTGTTTATATGTCTATTTTTATGGTAGTACCATGCTGTTTACTGTAGCCTTGTAGTATAGTTTGAAGTTAGGTAATCTGATGCCTCCAGCTTGGTTCTTTTTACTTAGGATTGCTTTGGCTATTTGGGCCCTTTTTTTGGTTCCATATAAATTTTAGAATAGTTTTTTCTAGTTCTATGAAAAACGACATTGGTAGTTTGATAGGAATAGCGTTTAATCTGTAGATTGCTTTGGGCGGTATGGACATTTTAACAATATTGATCCTTCCAATCCATGAGCATTGGAATAGTTTTCCATTTGTTCATGTCATCTGTAATTTCTTTTTAGCAGTGTTTTGTACTTCTCCTTGTAAAGATCTTTCACCTCCTTGAATATCTAACATTTAAATAGCACTTGAAAGGCGTACACACAGAGAGTCTTCCATAGGTGTGGTAAGGTGATGCTATGTGCTCACCAAACCAAGTTCATTTTTGTCACCAACAGACAGCAAGACTACATTTCCCAAACTCCCCTGCAGTTAGATAAAAGCCATGTGACTGCATTCTGGCCAACGGAATGTGGTGGAAGTGATGTTAAGTCCCTTGCAGGCCTGTGTTCCCTGTACTGTCCTCCATACTCCTCTTCCCTTTCCACAAGATGGAATAAGTCTCATTGTCTGCTTGAAGCCCACATTGGACTGTGGTGAGAGTGAGAATAAGCATGTGTTGTCTTAATCCTCTGACATTTGGGGCCATTTGCTAAAGCAGCTACTATTCTCTAACTGACTCATGGATATGCAAAGTGTTTTCCAATGTCTTATCTCACTTGATTCTGACAAGCACCCTGTGAGTTTGGCAGGACAAATACTGTTCTCCCTGTTTGATAGATTCCAGGTCTAGAGCCCTTACCTTTGTCACATATTGCCTCTCCAACCACAGAAAGTCATACCTAGAGGGCCCCCAGTACCCAGATGCCCCTCTTCCAGCCTACACCTGATCCTCCTTACCCCTATGCAGTATAAAGGCTCAGATTGTTTGGAAAACCTTTGCAATCTTACTCCGGTTTGCAGGCATGGCAAAATGACAATAGTCTTGATGCCTCTGAAATATTGCTCTTTTGCATACCCTGAAATAAATATTTTACTTCTCAGGTACCCCTCGTCTTAACTGTAGGATGGGAGGACTCCAAGAGCTGTGGGAAGGTGGAGAGTGTTAAAAACAATCATAGGCCGGTGCAGTGGCTCACGCCTGTAATCCCAGCACTTTGGGAGGCCGAGGCAGGCGTATCACCTGAGGTCAGGAGTTCAAGACCAGCCTGGGCAACATGGTGAAACCCCGTCTCTACTAAAAATACAAAAAATTTAGCCGGACACAGTGGTGCGTGCCTGTAATCTCAGCTACTTGGGAGATTGAGGCTGGAGAATCGCTTGAACCTGGGAGGTGGAAGTTGCAGTCAGCCGAGATGGCGCCATTGCACTCCAGCCTGGGTGACAGAGAGAGACTCTGTCTCAAAAAAAAAAAAAAAAAAAAAAAAAGTCATAATGTGGAAAGACAACTGCAGTCCTGGTCATCCTGACTTGGGGATGTTTCCTTTTACCCATTGGATCTGGGAATCATCTGCCACACCGTTGGAGGGGGAAGTCAGTGGTTTCACCTGCCCAGCATCCCTCCCTGCTTATTGCAGTCTTGGTGGGACTGTTACCCATGTGCCTACTTAGCTTCAGCCTTGGTGCGGGCACAGGACCAAGCTGCCCAAGGACTGATACTCTCTGTCTCTGTCTCTCTCTCTCAGACAGCTTTGTTCAGAGAATGGCCAGGAGGGAAGGATGCTTGGTGTGCTCTCCAAGGATACTATCTATCTCTCTCTGTCCTGGTGGCAGGGCTACCCTTCCCCTGCCCTTTCTGGTGTCTGGTGCTTCAGCTTTTCCTTTGATGCTTGGCCACATTTTTAAAAAATTAAATTGGCCACATCAGTTTCTATTGCTTATATACAATAAACCTTTATTGGTGCACCTCTTTTCCTAAAAGACAGCATGGCATGTATTTATTGTTATAAAGTGAGTGCAAAGTAAGTTGGTTTTGAAATAACTTGATGTGTCACTTAACTATGGCGATATGTTCCGAGAAATATGTCATGGGGCAATTTCATCATTGTATGAATATCACAGAGCGCACTTACACAAACCTACACAGCATAGCCTACTACACACCCAGGCTACAAACCTACACAGTGTGTGACTGCACTGAGCACTGAAGGCAGTTGTCACACAATGGTATCTGTGTGTCTAAACATATCTAAACATAGAAAAGGTACAGTAAAAATATAGTACTGTCTTATGGGACCACTGCTGTTTATAAGGCTCGTCCTTGACCAAAACATTGCCAATATGCAGTGCCTGACTGTATTTAGGAGATTTTCACAGAGCTTCCTCATCCCGAGCCTCCCGCCCCAAACCCCAGCTGGTTACAGATGACCCAGAATATTGTAACACCAGGATTCACTGGGGTTGCCTGACTCCATGGAGCTACTTCCAATTGGACGAGGCTCTCTGAGGATGGATGGATGGATGGATGGATGGATGGATGGATGGATGGATGGATGGAAGTCAAAATAATTTATGCCATAGGAATATTAGCAACTGAGCAGCTAACCCTGCCTAGGGGGTGCCCTTCCCTTCCCCAGGAAAGGGATCTTTAGGGGAATTAGAGTCTCGGCTTGGTGGCCTAAGGTGTGATCTTTGACTTTCCGGGTGACCAATAGATGATGCACATCTTGGTGGGGGTTGGTCATCTTTCCCTGTTGTCCCAAGTTGACATAGGGTGAAGAGTCCAGGCTTTGAAATCAGCCAGATTAGGCCCCAGTTCTGGCTTTGCCACTTACTAGCTGTGTGGCTTTGAGCAAATTATATAACCTCTCCGAGCCTCAGTTTCCCTCTCAGAAAGATAAGGATATTCATCGTGCTAGCCCCACCTCACAGAATCCTTCTGGCATTTGTGCGAGGCAATCCATACTGAAATCATTAAGCCTAGACACTGGAGTTAGATTGTTGGGTTCCACTCCCGATTTGACCACTCAATAGCTATGTGACTGGGGGAAAAGTACCTGCCTCTGGCATGCCTCCATTTCCCCTTCTGTATAACGAGAGTAATAATACCTATCTTAGGAGGTTAACCAAGACTAAATGAGTTAATATTTGTCAAGTGTTTTTATCCCTCCTCAATCCATTGTAAGTGCTATACAGGCTTTTGTTAAATAGTCACAAGTATTTGGCAATAAATCTTGGCTATTCTTATTATTCCCACTGTCAAGCTCAGTGTCCAGCAAGCAGTTGGAGCCTTGTGCAAGTGTGTAGATGTCCAACTCTCAAGCTGTTCTTACATTTAGGCAGGATCCCTGAACTGGGGTCTTGCAGCCTGTCTACCTGCAGGGGGTCCTGCCAGCCCTAGAGGCATCCTCACCCATGAGAAGTGCCTTCCCCACTCGGCAGCAGGCTCACTAGACCCCTTTCCCCCCACCACACTGACCTGAGCTCTCCATGGGAGCCTTTGGGTGTAGAAGGAGGAAGATGTGGTTGTCTCGGGCAGCAGAATGGAGAACAAGGTGGTTGCTTTTCTGCACAGAGGTGGTTCTGCAAAATAAGAGGCAGTTAATTAGTGGAAGCAGTGGGAAGGTGCAGAAAGCACCTTGGGAAATGGAGAAGCTCCTAGGGGACCTAGGCTTCCAGCACACTGGGGGGAAGTCTAGATGTATTTAAGAAAACTTATGACTGGGTGCAGTGGCTCATGCCTGTAATCCCAGCACATTGGGAGGCCAAGGCGGGTGGATCACTTGAGGTCAGGAGTTCGAGACCAGCCCAGCAAACATGTTGAAACCCTGTCTCTACTAAAAATACAAAAAATTAGCTGGGCATGGTGGCAGGTGCCTGTAATTCCAGCTACTCCGGAGGCTGAGGCAGGAGAATCGCCTGAACCTGGGAGGTGGAGGTTGCAGTGAGCTGAGATGGTGCCATTGCACTCCAGCCTGGTTGAGGGTGAGACTGGCTCAAAAAAAAAAAGAAAGAAAGAAAAAAGAGAAAACTTACATAGTGCTTACTATGTGCCAGGCATCACTCTTCTAAGCACTTAAGAAATGCCAACTTTTTAATATGAATATTAAGCTTATGAGGCAGGTTCTATCTCTCCCCCTCCCCAGTTCTACAGATGGGGAAACTGAAACACAGAGAGGCTAAATAACTATTCAGAGTTAAATAGCTAGTAAGCAAGGAATGAGGACTTGAACTCAGACTGTCTGGCTCTAGAGCCCTCCCTTAAGCATGACCTGTCTGCCCCACTGTGAACCCAGTGAGAGGTCCTCCCAGAGTCTGCTCCCCAGAGCGATAAACCCAAAAACTAGAACGCAGAGGAACTCCAAACAAATCCAAGAGATTGTTTTTGGAGAGAAAACAAGCAAACAAACAAACGTATAATTGGGAAAGCTAATCTAAAAAGAGATAACGAAGAGACAATATTAGAAACGATGTCATATATATATATTTCTTTATACCAAAAAAGAAAATCTGAGTGCCCTGTGTCACACATGGTTTTCTAGGAAAATAAAAATGACTCAAAAGGCTCTAGAAGAGTTAGAAAAACTGCTTATATTTGTAACCAGTGAGGAAATAGAGACAATTGTCAAAGAACTAGCTCTAAGAGAGTGATGTCTGGCTCAGATGGTTCTTCTGATAAGTTTTTTCAAACCTACAAAGAAAATATCTATGTTATTTAATCTGCTCCAAAGCATGGAGAAAGAAAAGAAGATTCTCAGTTTACTGGACAAGGCCAGCTTCACCTTGATACCAAAATCTAATAAAGGTAGTTAAAAAAAAAAATAGATCACGCACTTCACACCCATTGGAATGATCATTTTAGATATACAAAAAAAAAAAAAAAAAAAAAAAAAACCGGCCGGGCAAGATGGTTCACGCCTGTAATCTCAGCATTTTGGGAGGCCGAGGCGGGCGGATCACGAGGTCAGGAAATGGAGATCATCCTGGCTAACACGGTGAAACCCTGTCTCTACTAAAAATACAAAAAATTAGCCGGGCGTGGTGGCGGGCGCCTGTAGTCCCAGCTACTCCGTTGGCTGGGGCAGGAGAATGGCGTGAACCCGGAAGGCGGAGCTTGCAACGAGCCGAGATCGTGCCACTGCACTCCAGCCTGAGGGACAGAGCGAGACTCCGTCTCAAAACAAAACAAAACAAAACCAATCAAACAAAAAACCACAAAATAACAAGCATTGGCAAGGATGTGGAGAAATTGGATTTGTTTGGAGTCCCCCTGCTTCCCAGTCATTGAGTTTATTGCTCTGGGGCGCAGACTCTGGGACGATGTGGTGCATTGCTGGTGGGAATTCAAAATGGCGTCGCTGCTGTGGAAAATGGTATGGCATGTTCTTCAAAAAGTCAAGCATAGAATTATCACATGATCTAGCAATTTCACTTTTAGGTAAATACCCAAACGAATTGAAAACAGGAACTCAAACAGATACTTGCACACCAATATTAATAGAAGCATTATTCAAAACAGCAAAATCGTAGAAGCAACTCAAAGGTCCATCAACAGAGAAGCAATGAACAGATAAACAAAATACGATGTATACATACAGCGGAAAGTTATTCAGCCTTAAAAAGGAATGAAATTCAGATATATGCTGCATCATGGATGAACCTTGAGAACATTATGCTGAGTGAAGTAAGTCAGTCATAAAAGGACAAATATTGTATAATTCTACTTACATGAGACACCTAGAATAGGCAAATTCACAGAGGCAGAGACAGCAAGTATGACAGAGGTTACCAGGGACTGGGGAAGGGATGAAAAGGAAGTTATTGTTTAACGGGTACAGAGTCTCTGTTTGGAATGATGAGAAGGTTCTGGAAATGGATAGCAGTAATAGTTGCTCAATATTGTGAATGTTCTTAATGCCATTGAATTATATACTTAAAAATGGTTAAGATGGTAAATTTTACATATCCATATTTTACCAAAATAGCAAAATAGACCACGCTCACATACAAATATCGATATAACATTTAAAAATAGATATCAACTCATTGAATTCAGCAACAGATTGTAATTATAATGTACTACAATTTAAGCCTACTGACAATCATAGAAATGAATATTAAAATGAGAGTGGCAGGCCGGGTGCAGTGGCTCACACCTGTAATCTCAGCACTTGGGGAGGCCGAGGTGGGCGGATCATGAGGTCAAGAGTTCGAGACCAGCCTCACCAACATGGTGAAACCCCGTCTCTACTAAAAAATAAAAAAATTAGCCAGGTGTGGTGGCGTGTGCCTGTAAACCCAGCTACTCAGGAGGCTGAGGTAAGAGAATCACTTGAACCTGGGAGGTGGAGGTTGCAGTGAGTCAAGATGTCGCTACTGCACCCCAGCCTGGGTGACAGAGGGAGACTCCGTCTCAAAAAAAAAAAAAAAAAAAAAAGAGAGAGAGTGGCAAAGATTATGACAAAAGATAATGACATTCAGTATTGGCAAGGATAGGATATGAGAAAATTTCCAGTCATATATAGTTGGTGAGAAGAGAAATTAGTATAGCCTTTCTGGGTGATTGCTGGACAATATTTATCAAAATTCAAAATATTCATACTTTTTTGTCTAAGCAATTCCACTTTTAAAAACCTATCTGAAGGGAAATATTGGACAAATGGATAAACGATATTTACAACAACATTCATTAAAACATTGTTAACAATAGAGAAAAAACAGAAAAAAAAATAAAGGCACAATTATAGAGTACCAAGTAAATAAATTGTGCAACAAAATACTATGCAGTTATAAAATTATGGTGTACATCTGTATTGGCTGAATTCGGAAGATACAATACCATTTACAATAGCTTCAAATTTTTTTTTTTTAATAAATATTGAGGAGGGGCGCAGTGGCTCACGCCTGTAATCCCAGCACTTTGGGAAGCCGAGGTGGGCAGATTACGAGGTCAGGAGATGGAGACCCTCCTGGCTAACATGGTGAAACCCCGTCTCTATTAAAAATACAAAAAATTAGCCGGGGGTGGTGGCAGGCGCCTGTAGTCTCAGGTCCTGGGGAGGCTGAGGCAGGAGAATGGCGTGAACCGGGGAGGTGGAGCTTGCAGTGAGCTGAGATTGCGCCACTGAACTCCAGCCTGGGCAACAGAGCGAGACTCCATCTCAAAAATAATAATAATAATAAAATAATAAGTAAGTAAATAAATAAATACTTAGAGATAAATCTAACAAAATGTGCAGGAGCCATATGATGAAAACTATGAAATGCTGATTAGATAAATCAGAGAAGACCTAAATAAATGGAAAGAAATACTGTGTTTATTGTTTGGAAGACCCAGTATAGTTAAGATGTCAATTCTCGGCCAGGCGCAGTGGCTCACGTCTGTAATCCCAGCACTTTGGGAGGCCGAGGGGGGCGGATCACGAGGTCAGGAGATCAAGACCATCCTGGCTAACATGGTGAAACCCTGTCTGTACTAAAAATAGAAAAAATTAGCTGGGTGTGGTGGCACGCGCCTGTAGTCCCAGCTACTCAGGAGGCTGAGGCAGGAGAATCGTTTGAATCCAGGAGGCGGAGGTTGCAGTGAGCTGAGATCATGCCACTGTACTCCAGCCTGGTGACAGAGAGAGACTCCGTCTAAAAAAAAAAAAGAAGTCAATTCTCTCCAAAATGATTTACATATTTAAGGTAATTTCAATAAAAATACCAGCAGGATTTTTTTTTTGTAGATACATATAAGCCAATTCTAAAGTTTATAGGGAAAGGCAGAGGAATTGGATTAGCCAAACAGTTTTGAAAATGAATAATGCCTGAGGACTCACACTCCTTTATTTTTTTTTTATTTTTTTTTTTTCAATGGAGTCTTGCTCTGTCACCAGGCTGGAGTGCAATGGTGTGATCTCGGCTCACTGCAACCTCCACCTCCTGGGTTCAAGCAATTCTCCTGCCTCAGCCTCCCGAGTAGCTGGGACTACAGGCACGCGCCACCACGCTCAGCTTCGCACTCCTTATTTTAAGAATTGCTATAAAGTTATTAGTGAAGGGCTAGACACATAAATCAATGGAACAGAATGAAGAGTTCAGAAGCAGGCCCACACAGATATGGCTAATTGATTTTTGATAAAGTTGTAAAGGCAAGTCAATGGAGAAACGAGTCTTTTCAACAAATGGTGGTGGAACAATTGATCATCAATATGCAAAGCAAGAAGCAAAACCTTGATGTAAATTCCAGACCTTACACAAAAATGAACTAAAAGTGGACATAGATTTGAATGTAAAATTCAAAACAATAAACTTTTAGAAGAAAGCATAGGAAAAATCCTTGTAACCTCATGTTAAGGAAAAAGTTTTTAGATACAATACCAAAGCATGATCCATAAGAGAAAAAAATGACAAATTAGACTTCATTGAAATTTAAAACTTTGGTTTTATGACAGATACCTTTAACAAAATGAAAAAACAGGCCAGGCACAGTGGCTTACGCCTGTAATCCCAACATTTTGGGAGGCCAAGGTGGGTGGATCACCTGAGGTAAGGAGTTCGAGACAAGCCTGGCGAATATAGTGAAACCCCATCTCTACTAAAAATACAAAAATTAGTTGGCTGTGGTGGCGCACGCTTGTAATCCCATTTACTCAGGAGGCTGAGGCAGGAGAATCACTTGAACCTGGGTAGCAGAGGTTGCAGTGAGCTGAGATCGTGCTGCTGCACTCCAGCCTGGGTGACAGAGCGAGACTGCATCTCAGAAACAAAACAAAACAAAACAACAAAATAAAATAAAATAATAAAATAAAATGAAGAAATAAAGTATAGACCTAGAGAAAATATTTGCAAATCACATCTGACAAAACAAAAAAAAAATCTAGGATAAATAAATAACTCCCAAAATTCAACAGTAAGAAAACAAATAATACTCCCCAAATGGGCAAAAGATCTAAATAAATACTTTACTAAAAAAGATATGTGGATGGCAAATAAACACATAAAAAAATGCCCAATGCTATCAGCAGTTTGGGAAAGGCAGATGAATACCGTGAAATCTCACTATATGCCTATTAGAATGACTAAGATTTTAAAATGAGCAATCGAAAGTGCTGGAGAGCACATGGAGGAACTGAAATTCTCTCTCTCTTTTTTTTAAATTATACTTTAAGTTCTAGGATACATGTGCAGAACGTGCAGGTGTGTTACATAGGTATACACGTGCCATGGTGGTTTGCTGCACCCATCAACCCGTCAGGAAGAATTGGAATTCTCATACGTAACTGGTGAGAATGCAAAATGGCACAGCCGTTCTGGAAAACAGTTTGACAATTTCTCATGAAGTTAGCATCACTTACTGTATGATCCTGTAATCCCTAGCTGTTTCCTCCAGAGAAATAAAAACTTATGTTCACACGAACACCTGCTCATGGATATATATAGCAGCTCTATTCAGAATGGTCCCAAACTGGAAACAACACAAATGCCTTCAGTGGGTGCGTGGATGAGCAAACTGTGATACACCCACACAGCGGAATACTCGGCATTAAAAAGAGAACTACGTGCAACAACACGCGTGAATCTCAGAGACATTATGCTGAGTAAAGGCAGCCAGGCTCTAAATCCTGCATGCCGTGTGGTTCCATTTATATGACATTCTAGAAACGAAAATAAAAACAAAAACTACAGGGTCAGAAAATAGGGCAGTGTCAGATAAAGGAGTCTTTATCTCTTTTTTTTTTTTTTTTTGAGACGGAGTTTGTCTCTTTCCCCCAGCCTGGAGTGCAGTGGCGCGATCTCGGCTCACTGCCTGGAGTGCAGTGGCGCGATCTCGGCTCACTGCAAGCTCCGCCTCCCGGGTTCACGCCATTCTCCTGCCTCAGCCTCTCCAAGTAGCTGGGACTACAGGCGCCCGCCACCACGCCCGGCTAATTTTTTGTATTTTTAGTAGAGACAGGGTTTCATCGTGGTCTCGATCTCCTGACCTCGTGATCCGCCCGCCTCGGCCTCCCAAAGTGCTGGGATTACAAGCGTGAGCCACCGCGCCCGGCCTTTATCTCTTTTTTAATTAAACTTTTAATTCTGAGATAACTGTAAATTCCCATGCAGTGGCAAGAAATAACACAGAGTTCCTGGGTACCCTTTACCCAGTTTCCCCCCAGTGATAACATCTTGCAAACAATGTTACTGTATCAAAATCAAGATATTGGTCAGGTGTGGTGACTCACGCCTATAATCCCAACACTTTGGGAGGGTGAGGCAGGTGGATCACTTGAGGTCAGGAGTTCGAGACCAGGCTGGCCAACATGGTGAAACCACATCTCTAATAAAAATACAAAAATTAGCCAGGCGTGGTGGCAGGTGCCTGTAATCCCAGCTACTCAGGAGGCTGAGGCATGAGAATTGCTTGAACCCGGGAGATGGAGTTTGCAGTGAGCTGAGATCTTACGACTGCACTCCAGCCTGGGTGAAAGAGTGAAACTCCGTCTCAAAAACAAACAAACAAAAAACCCCAGGATGTTGATGTCGATACATTTTATTCCGATTTCCCCAGTTTCACCTGTACTTGTGTGTATGTCAGTCTCTGACCTTTTAATGATACACACTAAACTACAAAAAAAGTGATATTACTTACCCATAAACAGTGGGGTCACAGGTAACTTTTATTTTAATACATTTCTACATTTTCTGATTTCTTAATATTAAGTATATTTGACCTTATTTTTTACTGTGTAACAGATGGCACACACAAAAGAAGAGAGCTAATATATTATGTTCAGGGAAGTAGTAATTACATGAACATCTGGGAGCCCGCCAGTCAATTTAAGAACATTGTGCTGTGGGTTTAACTTTAAAAATAAAAACAACAACAACAATAAAACTATTAAAAGAATCCCCCTTTCCCCTTCCCTGGGCTCCAGGGACTGCTACACTAAGAGGCTGATCCATGCTGTGCTGTGGGCGTGACTGACTGGAGTCTGAAGAATTGAGTTCGAGTCTGGCTCTCCCACCATTGGCCTGTGTGGTCCATTTCTGGCCTCTCTGAGCCTCAGCCACGTCCTTTGTGAGATCACACCCCCCAAAGCGCAAGGTAGAATGTCAGACTATTGAACAACACCTTGTAGATAAAGGGCTGGGCTTGGAGATCAGGGACTTGAAACCCCAGTCCAGAGAGGAACGTGTCAACCATCCATGCTGTTCTGTCTAAAAATGCTCCCTGGCCTGTTTTTGTGAATAAAAGTAGGCATTGAAATTGGAATGAATGATGAAAATTCAAACATGAAAACTCCAACTTCCTGAAATTTTATTTCATGAAAATGAGACTCTGGGAGTTTGAGGCATTTCCAGTCTAAGGGGGAGGAGCTGAAAATGGCAAGACAGTGTGAGCAGAGCCACTGCGTGGGGTAGACAGGCAGGTGGGCATGAGGCAGATTCAGGTCCTGACCCCACATCCAGTGGTGGAGGGAAGCCAAGAGGAGCTTTCCAGATGGGATGGGCTGGGGTTCCCAGGTCCCCCTCTATGACCTGTGTGGATGTGGAGAATGATCATTATAACCTCCACCTGAACTGCCCCACCAGGTCCAAGCCACCATCATCTCTTGTATGGATCATGGCAGTACCCCATGGGGTCTCCCAGCTTCTGTTCTTTCCCCTTATAATCCATTTTCTGATTCAAGATATCCAATGCCTTCTCCGTGATCTTCTAGTGAATGCTACGCTGCCAACAAGCTCACCTGATCGGGCCCCAGGGTACCTCTCCAGCTGCACCTCGTTCTGCCAAACTTGGTCCTACCTCAGGACCTTTGCACGCCCCTGCCTGGAGCACCCTTCCCCCAACTTTCCCCACATCTGGCTCCCCCTCAACATTCAGGTCTCACTGTCAATGTCACCACCTCAGAGGCCTTTCCTGACCATCCTGCCCAAAATAGCCCTCCCTGTCACACTCTAGCACACTCTGATTTTATTCATAGCATTTATCAGTATGGAAAATTTTCCTGCCATGATTAGTTTTCTTGGCTAGTCATTAGAATGTGAACTCAGCAAATACTGGGACGGGGCATGTCTTCTTCACTGCAGCATGTCCAGCACCTAGGGCAGCACCCACGCAGTGGACAATGAATACCTATTTTAGATAAATATTTGATGAATATTGGCAAAAGCCACGTGGCCAATGAAGGATAGAACCAGGGCTAGAGCCCAGATCTCAACCTGGGGCGTGGGGTCGTGGCCACTTCCCCTGACCTCCACATGCCTTCCTTTCCCTTCTGTAAACCTCACAGAGTCCCCCTCTGTTTTAGTGAAATAAAATGAACACAAACTTCTGTCTCGGGCGGCCTGGGTGAATAACGAACATGGGGCAGCCTCGAAGAAAAGAAATCTCACAGATAAAGTCTAAAGGAGAAGTGTAAGATACCAGGAATTTTTGGGGCAAATGGAGAGTGCTTCTGGGCTGATGTTTAATTGAAAGTAAAATTCTCCTTTGGGAGGCCAAGGCGGGCGGATCACAAGGTCAGGAGATCAAGACCATCCTGGCTAACATGGTGAAACCCTGTCTCTACTAAAAATACAAAAAATTAGCTGGGCATGGTGGCGCGTGCCTGTAATTCCAGCTACTCAGGAGGCTGAGGCAGGAGAATCGCTTGAATCCGGGTGGCAGAGGTTGCAGTGAGCTGCAATCACGCCACTGCACACCAGCCTGGGCAACAAGAGCGAAACTCTGTCTCAAAAAAAAAAAGGAAAGTAAAATTGTAAGAAACTTTACCAGTAACTGTCAGAAAGCCTCCCTATTCATTTGTTCATTCCTTCATTCACTCACGCATTCACTCGTCAAATATGTATTCAGCGTTTCTATATATTTGTGCAGGTGCTGCTTCCTTGCTCCTCCCACAGGAGGCCTTTGTGGTCGATTTCCTGTCCTTTGGGGCTGCTGACCACACCACTGTGGGGGGAAGAGCCCCCAAGGGACGAGCTTGCACGTAGACAGGAAATGGAAATAGAAGCAGCTCATTCTCAAAATGCATCAACATCAAATGTGTCTTCACTTCAGGAATGAGAAGAATTTTTTAGGAAATAAAGCTTGCCCTTTCAAGCACCAAACCATGCCTCTGAATGTTCTGAATGTTTTCTCAATTAACCTTTTTTTTTTTTTTTTTTGAGACACTTTCGCTCTTGTCGCCCAGGCTGGAGTGCAGTGACGTGATCTCGGCTCACTGCAACCTCTGCCTCCTGGGTTCAAATGATTCTCTTGCCTCAGCCTCCCTGAGGCTAGGAATTATAGGCACCTGCCACCACGTCCAGCTAATTTTTGTATTTTTAGTAGAGACATTGTTTCGCCATGTTAGCCAGGCTGGTCTCGAACTCCTGACCTCAGGTGATCCACCCACCTCAGCCTCCCAAAGTGCTGGGATTAGAGGCATGAGCCAGGCACGTGGCTGTTTTCTCAATGAGTCTTGATGGAAGCTGATTGTATGAACCGTGCCATAAAACGGTGGCGATGGTAGGAGCTATCAGTAGGTGAGGGCAGCCCTATCCTACATTGAGTGGCTGTTACTGTTTGACTTCTCATGTATGATTCCTCATTTCAGCAGCGCCAACTGTGTCCTGCACTTAGTGGGTGAGTGGAGGCTGCAGTCCAGCCCACCGCTCTGCTGGCCTTTTTGTAATTTACCCAGGCAGGGAGGGTGAGGTTTTGCAATTCATCCATCCAAAGAGGAACTTGCTGTAATTTGTCCACTCAGAGGGGTGCCTCTTTCTGATTTGAACAAAGTGCCTTCTGTGTTGGCTGCAGCCCTGCCTGGGCTGTGTCTGCTCCTCCACCCAGCTGCCAAGTTGCTGAAGGCTGGGAAGCCGGATAAGCACATGCAATTGTCTTGTATGTAAAATGAAGAAACAAAGCCTGAGAACTGATCAATGAAAAGAGCACCAAACTTCCATCCATGGACTTGCAACTTCTACTTGCTCAGAGGGTCTTCTGGCTGTCTTCTGAGTTCCTGGCAGTGTTTTGGATGGCTGAGGTTGCTGAGTAAATCAAAGAGCCTCTTCAGAACATAATCCATGGGGCAGAAATTGCACAAGACCTGAGAGGTTCGAGATGAATGAATGAGACATAGTCCTTGCCCCTTGGGGCTGCGTGGTCTACCAGTCTGTCACCTCATAATGACCGCAGGGTGGTTGTACTTGCCCGAGACCCCTGGAACAGACCTCACACACCCATGGCCCACCAGTAGCACACTGAAACTCTCTCACCGCCCCATGCACGCAGCATGCTTGTGATGGTTCATTTTATGTGTCATCTTGACCAGGCCAATGGAAGCCCAGATGGCTGGTGAAGCATTATTTCTGGAGGTGTCCGTGAGGCTGTTTCCAGGAAAGATGAGCATCTGAATGGAGGGAGTGAGTCAAGATCTGCCTTCAGCCATGTGGGTGGGCATCACGTGATCTGCTGAGGGCCTGAACAGGACAAGAGGGAGGAGGAAGGGCAGATGTGCTCTCTGTGCTTCAGCTGGGACATCCATCCTGCCCTTGGACAAATCAGCGCTCTTGGTTCTCCAGCCTTCGGACCTGTACTGAGACTGACGCCGTCATCTTCCCTGGTTCTCAGGCCTTTGGACTCAGACTGGAATTACACCACTGACTTTCCTGGGCCTCTAGCTTACAGACCACAGATGACAGACTTCTCAGCCTCCACAATCACAGGAGCCAATCCCTGCTAATACATCCTTTTGTTTTCTACCCACCTCCCACCCACCTCCCAGTCTCGCTCTCTATCCTATTTGTTGTGTTCCTCTGGAGTGGCCTGACTAATAAAATGCTTAAGAAGACTACCACACACTCATGTAAGAGACTCTCAGAGACTGTGCTCTGTCTCGTGTATTTTTAAAATTCACTTTTCACATAAAAAAACCACGCACATGGTAAAAATCTAAAAGGCACAGATAGCTATGCAGTGAAAAGCCAGACTCCTTCTTAGCTATCCTCTGGCCCAAGGGTCCCCAAACCCCAGGCTGCGGACTGGCACTGATCCGTGGGCTGTTAGGAATTAGGGACACAGCAGCAGGTGAGTGGCTGGTGAGCCACCAGGACCGCCTGAGCTCCGCCTCCTGGGGCGGGAGGGGGTGGGGTGTGCATAAGATTCTCATAGGAGCTTGAATCCTATTGTGAACTGCGCATGCAAGGGATCCAAGCTGCCCATTTCTTAAGAGACTCTAATACCTGATGATCTGAGGTGGAGCAGTTTCATCCCGAATCCATCCCCAGCCCCAGCCCCCTTCCCCACCAGCAAACCCCTCCCCACCAACCCCCATCCGTGGAAAAATTGCCTTCCATGAAACTGGTTCCTGGTGTCAAAAAGGTTGGGGACCGCTGCTCTTGCCCATCAGTTTCCTTCCCTAGGAGAAGCCACAGTTTTTGGAAATTTGAATCTGTGGCCAACATTTAAAAGTCATATTTCATCTAAAAATCAAGATTTCCAGCTTTTACTTAAAAGAAGAACTGGAAGATCTAGCAACACCAGACCCACGATCCCGTGTGGCAACAATTAGCTGGAGTTGACATGCAGCTTCCCTGTAGGAGGGCCATGTGCTCCCCAGGCCCTCAATGTCCCTACTGAGTTCACAATGGGGACTCTGAAGCCGGGGGCAGTGCCAGGCACACCACACCAGTACTATCAGCCTATCCACATCATCATTTATGCTCCCTGTTGGGCTCCTGAAAGCAGACACGGGCCGGGCACGGTGGCTCACGCCTGTAATCATAGCATTTTTGGGAGGCCCAGGCAGGTGGATCACGAGGTCAGGAGTTCAAGACCAGCCTGGCCAACATGGTGAAACCCTGTCTCTACTAAAAATACAAAAATTACCCAGGTGTGGTGGTGCGCACTTGTGGTCCCAGCTACTTGGGAGGCTGAGGCAGGAGAATTGCTTGAATCTGGGAGGCAGAGGTTGCAGTGAGCCAAGATCACGCCACTGCACTCCAGCCTGGGTGACAGAGTGAGACTCTGTCTCAAAAAAAAAAAAAAAGAAAGAAAGCAGACATGGCAATCCATGTTCTATATTGTGGTTCAAGTTGTAGTTCACAAAGAGAAAAGTTAATTGCAGACTGTCTGAAATGGGCTAGGCATTAGGGTTGCCACACAGTGCCCATAGAAGTCTTTCAACAAACACAGTGCATCTCTGTACTTCTCCCTAGCACCCAATGCCTTATACAGTAATCCTCCCTTATCTGCAGTTTCACTTTCTGCAATTTCAGTTGCTCAAGGTCTACTGTGGTCCAAAAATATTAAATGAAAAATTCTAGAAAGAAATGATTCCTTAATTTTAAATTGCACACTGTTCTGTGGAGCATGATGAAACCTCTCACCGTTCTGGTCTGTCCCCCCGGAATGTGAAGCATCCCTTTGTTCAGTGGGTGTACACGGTGTGTGCTACCTGACTGTAAGCCACTTGCTAGCCATCATGGTTATCAGATGAACTGTCGTGGTATCACAGGCCTTGTGTTCAAGTCACCCTTATTTTACTTACTCATGGCCCCAAGGCGCAAGAGAAGTGATGCTGGCAATTTAGATATGCCAAGGGGATGCCTAAGACCTCCAGTAGTACTGAACCTGGCTGCTGTCAGTCAGCCAAGGAGAAGCTGTAAAGTGCTTCCTTGAAGTGAGTGAAAAGGCGAAAGTTCTCATCTTAACAAGGAAAGAAAAAAATTGTATGTTGAAGTAGCTAAGATCTATGGTAAGAGCAAATCTTCTAGCCATGAAATTGTGAAGGAAAAACAAATTTTTGCTAGTTTTGCTGTCTCATCTGAAACTGCAAAGTTATGGCCACAGTGTTTGATAAGTGCTTCATTAAGATAGAAATGGCATTAAATGTGTGGGTGCAAGACCTGAGCAGAAATGTGTTCTGATTGACAGCAGCCAGGTTCAGTCCTATTGGAGGTCTGAGGCATCCCCTGGTCTTGGAGTGTGTCCCCTGCAGGTAAGGGGACTACGCTATTGCATTTGTTTATCATCTGGCTGCCG
Organism: Hylobates moloch; assembly: GCF_009828535.3. Classification (NCBI taxonomy): domain Eukaryota; kingdom Metazoa; phylum Chordata; class Mammalia; order Primates; family Hylobatidae; genus Hylobates; species Hylobates moloch. The sequence goes on from NW_026652294.1 coordinate 39,880,898, forward strand.
TCACTAAAATATAAGCTCCCCATGGGCAGGGGCTCCATTTTGCTCACTGTTGAGTCCCTGTTACCTGACACTGTTAATACTACATGGAAGGCCCTTGATAAATATGCTTGAATGAATGAATGTCAGGCACTCATATGAAGACAAGGCAGGGTCACTGTCCCAAAGCTACTCTTGGGCTGGATGACAGAAACAAGTCTGTTGGGCATGGTTGCTACAATAAATGACACAGGAAACAGAGATTAGTTTGATGCTCAGAATACTGCAAAGAAGACAGCAGTCCCCTAGGAAGTGCGGAGAGAGACACAATGGTAAGAAGGACATTGTGCCTCACTGACCTGGCAGCTACCTCTGTCACTTGGGGGTGGCCGATCTTTCTCAGGCCCTATCATGGACAGCTAAGGCTGCAATGTTTGACTGCTGCTTTTATGCCACAAGGGCAATGTGCAAGGTACTGACCAATCAAACATGTCATGAGCATGTTTTAGATGAGCATGTCAGGGCTCATCTAAAAATTCCTCTCCCTCCCCCCGTAGCACAAGAATACAACCTTATAGGACAGCAATACACCAACCTCCGCCCACAGTCAGCAAGACTCCTGGCAGCCAAAATAGGCAGTGGGAAAGTGGCTGAGGGACAAATCCCAACAACTTGGGAGATGCCCTGTGGTCACCCCCCACCCACCGTGGCCTCTCACTTACACTGCCCACGGCATTCACTCATGGTTTCACTTATTCCATAGTTCTTGAGCACCTTCTATGTGTCAGACATCGTTCCAGGTCCCGGGGATGTGGCAAGAAGTTAAAATACACAAAATGCCTGCTCTCAGAAAGTTTGCACTCTAGTGGGTGTGTAGGGGACAGAAAATCAACCGAATAATTAAATCGTATATTAGATGAAGATAAGTGCCATAAGAATAAAGTTGGGAAGGGGAGGGAGGGGTTCTAGAGTTGGGGAGGGGTGTGCAGTGTCTAGATATAGATATATGGATATATAGATATTTAAATATAGATTTAAATTTAAACTTTTAAATTTTATTGTCAATTGATATATTATAATTGCATATATTTATGGGGTACAAAGTGATATTATGATAGATGTATATAATGTAGAGTGATGAAATAAGGCTAATTAACATATCCATTGAATACCTATCCTTTTCCTGGTGAAAACATTTGAAATATTTACTCACTTAGCAATTGTGAAATATACAATACACCATTATTAACTATAGTCACCCTGCTGTGCAATGAATCTCAGAAACCGTATTCCTCCCATCTAATGGAAACTTTATACCCTTTGACCAGCATCTCCCTATTTCCCCCAACCCCCAAGTGTGTGTGTGTGGTTTTTTTTGAGACGGAGTTTCGCTCTGTCGCCTAGGCTGGAGTGCAGTGGTGAGATCTTGGCTTGCCGTAACCTCCACCTCCCAGGTTCAAGCAATTCTCCTGCCTCAGCCTCCCAAGTAGCTGGGACTACAGGTGCCCACCACCACACCCAGCTAATCTGATGTATTTTAGTAGAGATGGGGTTTCACCATGTTGGGCAGAATAGTCTCAATCTCCTGACCTCGTGATCTGCAGCCTCGGCCTCCCAAAGTGCTGGGATTACAGGCGTGAGCACCGCACCCTGCCCCTTCACAGTTCCTGGCAGAGGGATGAGATCAGAGACAGAGAATGGATGAACGAACAAAGGGATGAGTGAATTGGGATTCAGGGAGCATTCTTCCTTAAACACAGAACATCAGCACTGAACAAGTCGCAGGCCAGGTGCACACACACAGCCCATCACTCCCTTGGGGTACAACAAGCCCAAGGACCGACCACAGAACCATAGAAGCCTTCTATGGATACGGCAAAAAGAAGCAAATGGGGCCACCTGTTCACAGCTGCTGCTCCCTGTTGTTGGTGTGAGATAAAGTAGGGGTGACCTCCTGGATAGAGGAGAAGACTGAAGTAAGAGGGCTTGGAGGAAGATCTGAGGAAGCCTGGCTCAGGTTCAGAGTTTCTGTCATGAAGATTCCAGATCTGACTGTCCCTTGTCTCCCCATCCCCCCAGCACCCATTGCTGGCTCCTAGGACAAGCTGTTCAGACAGAAGAACCCACCACCTAGGCCTCCCTACACCTGCAGGAATAAAGCCTGCGCAGAAAAGACACGGAGCTTCCAGGTCTCCCTACACCTGCAGGAATAAAGCCTGCGCAGAAAAGACACGGAGCTTCCAGGTCTCCCTACACCTGCAGGAATAAAGCCTGCGCAGAAAAGACACGGAGCTTCCAGGTCTCCCTATACCTGCAGGAATAAAGCCTGGGCAGACAAGATGCGGAGCTTCCAGGCCTCCCTACACCTGCAGGAATAAAGCCTGCGCAGAAAAGACACGGAGCTTCCAGGTCTCCCTATACCTGCAGGAATAAAGCCTGCGCAGAAAAGACATGGAGCTTCCAGGCCTCCCTACACCTGCAGGAATAAAGCCTGGGCAGACAAGACACGGAGCTTCCAGGCCTCCCTACACCTGCAGGAATAAAGCCCGGGCAGAAAAGACGCAGAGCTTCCCAGGGCCACACTCTGTCTGCCTCCTGTCCTCCAGCCGCTCCTGTGGCACAGAGAGAGGGGACCTACAGAGCCTGGGTCACCTGCCTCTGTTGCCTCCCCTCTTCTCCCGCCAGAGCTGCCTTATGCCCTCAGGGTTTCAGGGGCAGCTCAGACTTGCCAGACACCATAGCTGTGTGTGTGTGTTTTTTTTTTTTTTTTGGATCAGAGCATGTGGTGAATGAGCTGGCAGTGAGGCAGTAAGGGAGTGAGAGGACAGAGCTCTGGGTCCTGAGGGGGCCCCCTCAACCTTTAGCCCTTGCCCCCATGAGATCTACTTTTCAGATTCCGAAGGGGCCAGGAGGTGAGGGTCCTGCTGCCCGGGCTGGCCCCCATGGACAGGGACAGGCCTGTTTCCTCAGCTGTGTCTGCTTCTGGCTGGAAGGAAACACCTGGATGTGAAAGAGCCGGTGGGGTGGGGATGGGGGAGCATTGTTCCCAGGGGCAGGGAAGCTTGGTGGGATTTGTTGGGGCCTGAATGCAGCAGGGACCAGATGGCGATGACTGCAGCTTGGCATCTGCAGCCACCGTGTCAGCTGAGGCACTTGCGCGGAGACAGTATAGGGCCTGCAGCAGGTTCTAGTGTGAGGCAGTGGGGCATGGTGGCCAGGCAGGTGGCATTCCAATCCTGTCAATAGGGCAACTTGGACTGCTTGCTTAAAACCTCCGTGCCTCAGTTTCCCTATCTTAAAGGGGACCTGACAACAATGCCTCATAGGCTTGTCATGAGACTAAATGAGATAATATTTGAAAACCACTTAGAGCTAAATAAATAAATGGACCAGGCTGGGCGTGGTGGCTCATGCTTGTAATCCCAGCACTATGGGAGGCCGAGCTGGGTGGATCACGAGGTTAGGAGATCAAGACCATCCTGGCTAACACGGTGAAAATACAAAAAATTACTACTAAAAATACAAAAAATTAGCCAGGCGTGGTGGTATGTGCCTGTAGTCCCAGCTACTTGGGAGGCTGAGGCAGGAGAATTGCTTGAACCCAGGAGACAGAGGTTGCAGTGAGCCAAGATCGTGCCACTGCACTCCAGCCTGGGTGAAAGAGTGAGACTCTGTCTCAACAACAACAACAACAACAACAACAACAACAACAACAACAACAACAACAACAACAACAAAGGGCCGGCCTACGAGTGCTCCGCACACCCCCTGGTAGCAGCCACACACCCCCTCTGTGCTCCCCTCAACACCTGACTTTCCCACCTGCTTTCCTGCCTCTGGGGGTTTGCACATTTTGATCCCCATTGCTGAGGTGCCTCTTGCCTCCTCTTTGCACACCAGGTCCTCCCTTGAGCCTCAGCCAGGCGCCACCTTCCATGGGACCCTCCCTGAGCCCGCACCCTGCAGTCTCTCTCTTTCATCCTGCACACACCACACACCTCCTGGCTCGCTGAGGACCCTGGCGGTTCTGAGTTGGTCACTCGCAGCTGTGTTCAGACCCTCTTTGCAGGCAGTCAGCTCTTCAAGGACAGAGACCAGGCCTTGGCCAGACTCTGGCACACATAGAAGATACTGGTTCGTGTGTAGGGAGAGAATCGGCCAGACCAGCATGACTTTCACCAAATTCCCCAGGAAAGTGATGGGCAGATGACGTCCCAGAAAGGGCACAGACTGGGACCCAGATGTTTCACACTGAGTCTGCTCCTTGCTAACCCACTCTGCAATCTTTGGCAAGTTGCTTCATCTCCCTAAGCCTCAGTCTTCTGTCCTATAAAATGGCACTAAAACACTTATCCAGTTAACCTCTAAATGCTGGTGAGAATCAAATGGGAAAATGGGTGTACTCTGCAGCACCGGCATCAATCATTAGTCCTATTATTAACGGCATGTACAGGATTCCAGAAGAAAGGAGAGTCCTTCTCACAGGGTCCCATGTCTTTTCATCTTGTGAAAATGGGCTGAAACAATCTTAACTTGGCAGAATTACCCTGCAGTGTCTGAGGTCACCCTTCTCAGAAAGGCGGCCCTGGCAGCCCTGAGCCTGGGTAAATAAGAGCCAGGGGCGTTTCAGCCCCCTCAGGGGCTCCCCTTCCAGCTCCCTCCTTTCCACCCCTCTGTCTGTTCTGCTCAGATCTGCCTGCCTGGCGATCTCCATCCAAGCCAGCACTTACCTTGTCTCAGTGGCAGCTTCTGGGCTCCCCAAGTCCTTCAGCCAACTCCCCACGGTCCTGTGCGAGGCTCCCAGTCCCAGAGAAGCAGATGTCTTGGGGAAGCCTCCACGGGTGTCTGTGGTCTTGACTGTGCTCTTCAGATCTGCAAAGAAAAGCTCGATGTCTCACAGCTCTGTCCCCTCCTCTTCCTTCCCCTTCCTTGTGGCCCTCGAAGCTCCTCCCAGAATGCATTTTGCTGTGAGACTGCTTTCTAAAGAAGCATCTGTGGTCACCCACGGTCACTGGAGGTCCTTTATTCTGATCGAATGTGACCAATGTTATGGGGCGGGAGGGAGACACCTCCCAGGAGACTGCCTCTGGTGTTGACGGGGGAGGGATTGATGCAGGGAGCCCTGACCTCTCTCTCAAGCTCCAGACTCACCAACCATCCCCCACCCCTGGACATGGCCAGCCAGATGTCCCTCAAGCACCTCCATCTCAACAGGTACAAACTGAGCTCATCATTTCCCCCTCTAAGCCCACTTCTCTGTTTCCCACCACAGAATCAGCAACCTTGGTGTCATCCTAATGCCTCCCTCTCCCTCACCTGTTACATCTAAACTGCACCAAGCCCTGTCAATAGCTCATGAATCCTCCACTTTCTTCCATCCCTATGGCTGTCACTGTTTCATCTGACTACCATGGTCTTTCTCCTGAAACACTACAATAGCCTGAGGTCCTTCACCCCACAGCCAAAGGTCTCTTTCTAAGAGTGAGACACAAATTATTTATGTTACACTCCTGCTACAACCTTCAATGGCTCCTTATTACTTTAAAGAGAATGGCCAAACTCCTCAGTGTGACTTGCCAGAACCTTCTTGATCTGGTCCCTCCCTAAACTCCAACCTCATGCTTTATCCCTCACTCCAGCCCCTCCCAGAAGTACTGCAGTCTCTTAACTATCCAGGCTGTGGGAATCGCTTCCCAACCCTTCTCCTGGCTCATCCCTTGTCATTCGTTATTTATCAGAGAAGAACAAAAAACAAGCCTAAGAGGCAGGAGGAAAGTGGAGTGCCAGGGATGCTGGCAGAAGACAGAATGCCAAGGAGGAGACGACGGTCAACGACGTCAATGACTGCAGAGAGGACACAGGTGAAGAGAATGAAGAAGCATCTGCTGTCCTTGGCAATTAGGAGAGAGGAGTGCTGGGCAGGGACAGTAGAGCTGCCGGGGGAAGTTGATCAACCGCATGGTGACACATTTGCTACTTTGTCATTTTCTTTCTTTTTTTTTCACATTTTGAAGCCAAACACTATTTGGGAGAGTCTCTGACACATTTCTAGAGCTTCGAAAAACTCACAGATTCTATGCTGTCATCCCGTTGGGCCTAATGGGTAAATGGCTCTAGAGAGTGACAGATTGCTGACAGCAGGGTTTGAGTGCTGGATCCAGCTATGCCTGAAATTCTGGTGCTGAATCTACTCTTGGACTGTTCATTGTACATGATTCAATAAATTCCATTCTTTTTTGGATTAAGCCTGTTGGAGTTTGTCACTTGGCTCAACTCAAAGAGCTTTGGAGCTGTGAAGTCACTGATCCTTTCCCGTAGGGGCTTGACTAGGTTCTATGCTGACCTTTCATTTTGCAGAGGAAGCTATTTGTAAAAAAAGTCCAGAAATGTAAATCATTTACTCTATTGCTGTGCCTTCCTCCCATAGCTGCTTCTTTTCTGTCCCCTTCATGTGACTGAAGTCACTTTCTATCTTGCATCTTTGTATTAGCGTTCTCAGCTCACATGTCTGCCTTGTTCCTCCCTCAATGAGTTCTGAAAGAGCAGGGGCTAGAGTGTTGTTCATTATTCTATCCATCACAGGGTGAAAGAGTGCTAAGAGAATGCTTGGCTTATTTGTGAAGTAAATGGGTGACTGAATGAAGGAAATTAATATGCCCAGGACAGAATAAAGGACCAAGAACTCAGCCCCTGCAGGTTCCAGACTCAGCAGCTGCCAGGCAGTGTGGCCACCCTGGGCAGCCCCTCTCCTTATCAGCCTTGGCTTAACTGAATCGGAAATCACAAGCCGAGGTCACTTCTTGTGGGTGCACTGCTCTCTTTATCATCAGCTGCCATTTCTGCAACTGCATTTGCTGTGGTACCCACAGAGGGGGCAGCTTGGTGACCATAGAGAGCCCCAGAGCTGTCCCTTGCAAAGAGGAGCTAGGGTGCTTTCATTTTTGAGTGCACACCGCTGATAGTCAGCCAGGAACAAAGGACAGCGGGAGGAGGAGGTGACAATAGGAAGGACCAAGTTCTCCCATGGCTCCCAGTGCACCATCCCTACCATCACCAAGGCAAGGCGGCACCACCCCTTTGGCCAATCCCAGCCATGTCTTTCCTCTCCAGACCATGTTCTTAGGATTTGTTTAATCTGGGTTTTCCAGGCTGTGCTCTTACCAGGTTTCTCATCTGCATCAATCTCCAAAGAGCAGCCCCCTCTTTCCCTGCCAAAAGGCAAATGATCCATCAGCATCAGAACTGTAAAAATTAAGGTTCCCTGCTTTCATTGTACTAGTTCCCAGATGACCTGGTCAGCTAATGGAGGCAAAGACCCCCCATAATGATCAATGCCCAAGATACAGAAGCAGAAGGCTCACCATCCATTGCCACTCCCCTTCCTCCTCCTCCTTCTGCCACCCTCCTCTGCCAAGTGAGGGTCCCCACTCCTGGTGGCCCTTCTGGGCATAGCTGCAATGGCCTCTCTTCAGGTTCCCCTATCTCAGCCAGGGTGTTTGGAAATCTGTTCACATAACTCGCCTTGGGGTTACAAAGTTACTTACCTTCTCTACAGATGAACCACTGCTTCCATTCCATCCTCATCCATTTTCCAATCCATTACAAAGCCACTGAGAGCTTTAAACAAAAATTAAATCTTCTTGCAATTGTGGACAGAACCATGAGTGAGGAGGGCCAGGTACCGGCATTGCGGAGGTCTGCAGGACCACAGTATTGGAGTCAGGCAAGAGTTATTTGCTTAGGACAGGAGGCCCCCAGGGACGCTTGTGTCCTCGGCTGCAGTGCCGCCTACCGTGGAAGCTGCTCTGGGATTATTCAGCATCGAAGGCAGCAGAATTTGTCATTTCAGTTTTCTAAGGAATCCACTTACATAAAATACTAATAAGCAAAGTCGATTTTACTAACGATTACGTGGGAGGATGAAGGGAGTGTACATCACACATCTCTTGGCAAACTATTCAAAAATCGTCTGTGGATAGTTCTGAGGATCCCGACGTCCCTCCTCCATGCCATGCCATTGGAGCAGGCAGCCTGGAATGGGGTGGGGTTTTGTGCTTTTTCCTGTCTCTCTTCTCCCCACGTGACCCTGACTCATTAGCGTTGGTTCCTCCCTCCCAGATTTTTTTCACAGACATATCCAAATTGTCTTTGAAGCACATTCTGAGCACTTTAATTCCATTCTAATTCTTAACTCCCCATTTTCTACCCCAAACTCATGACCGCCACCCACACAGATAGCTCTCTGGTTGGCAGGACCCATTTTTAGAAAACTGTGAGAGGTAATAAACCAGAAAAGAGCTGTTAGGAAAACACATTTTGATTCGTTTAAATGATCACCTCATGAGTCAGGTACAGTTACACAGAAAGGTCGAGTTTAAATGCTCTCATCCCTGGTGGAGGTGAGACTCAAACCAAGGACCTCCCAGTCCTAGGACTTCCCATCCAATCCCAGGAAGACCTGTAGGCTGAGCCAGCCTGAATCCTGAATCACTTGACCTCAGTCCAGGAAGGCCAAGGCAGTGGCACAGGCAGTACCCAACTGGGGGCACCTTTGCCTCTGGGGCAGTCCCTCCAGCTCTTGTCCATGGCCCAGGGGCAGGCAGGACAGCATCATGCTCTAAGCCACTGGTTCGCTAAGGGTAGTCCCTGGACTGGCAGCATCAGCATTGCCCTGGAAATCTGTTATCAACTAGTACTGTCTGCTGTGGCTGTGGAAAGGGAGGAACAATACACACCTTGGGAACTAGCCATCCTTTACTTCCAGCAGTGTTATTTGGCAGGGTGCGTGCAGAATCAGGACTAATTGGGGTGATAGAAGAAGTGGATTTATGCTTCATATCCAATCAGTCACCCTCTCAGCTATTTTTCTTATTTTTGGTGGTGGTGGGGAAGTTTTTATTTTAAATGCCATCAATGTTCTTTTTTTGTTAAGCTGTAATGTTTAAAAAACTAGTCAAGTAGGCCAGGCATGGTGGCTCATGCCTGTAATCCCAGCACTTTGGGAGGCCGAGGCAGGTGGATCACCTGAGGTCAGGAGTTCGAGACCAGCCTGGCCAATGTGGTGAAACCCCGTCTCTACTAAAATACAAAAATTAGCCTGGCATGGTGGCCGGTGCCTGTAATCCCACCTACTCAGGAGGCTGAGGCAGGAGAATCACTCGAACACGGGAGGCAGAGGTTGCAGTGAGCCGAGATTGTGCCATTGCACTCCAGCCTGGGTGACATGGTGAGACTTCGTCACAAACAAACAAACAAACAACAACAAGAACAACAAAAACTAGTTAGGTAATCCATAAATATATTTCCATTATAAAAACACTCAAGCATTGTAGGACCCTAAGAGTAAAAAAGGATGGTCTCTCTCCTCCCCCTCCCCAATTTCTTTACCCTCCCACCCAGTGATAACCACGGTAAATAGCTTAGGGTGGTTTATACACATGAGCACCATACAAATCGCTCTTTAACTTGCTTTGTTTACTTGAAGATCACGATATATCAGTACATAAGGATCGAACACATTCTTTTCTTACATTTAAATGTACATGTTTGTTTGGACCAGTTACACATTTACGGGGTTCAAAATGGGAAGGACACAGAGAAAATCAGTCACTCCCTCTTCTGAAAGCCACCCTTCAGGTGGTGAAGAAAACCTTGTGACCTCCTCCTTCTCTTTTGCAGGTGCAACTGTCCCCTCTCCCAAACTCCTTGGTACTGGCAGCTCTAGGATGGGGTGAGAGGGCAGACACTTTGCGGTTGCTGTGGAGGGTGGGGCTTGGTCTCTTCTCATTTCCCCTGTTCTCATGGCTGCCTTGAGAGGGAGACCAAGTGTACCCCTGCTTCCTCTCCCTCTGCCCCTAATACCACAGGTTCCTCCTTGGACAGGCTTTTGCTGGAGGAGCTGAGCTGGGGAGGTGTTAGGAGTCTCTTGATCTGCATGATATGCATATCACCCTCTCCATTTTCTTCTCCCAAATGAACTCACACCAGGAAGTGGAACAAATCAAGATGGCTGGGGTCAACCAGGAAATCAGTGAGAAAATGCAAAGACCCCAACTTCTTATTATTTATGCAAATTGCCTGCCCTCCACACATGCGCAGGACCACACATGCACTCACGCGCGCACGCACACACACACACACACACACACACACACGCACACACTGAGATACACCCCCAAAAGTAAGCCAAGCCACCTGGCTGGGCCCTCATCCTGGCATGTGCCTCTCGCTCTGTGTGACCCTGTGCAGGCCTCTCCCAGTCTCTGGGCCTCAGTTTCCTCCTCTGTAACCTGAGGGGCTGCAGATTGGGTTTGCAAAGCCCTCCTCAGCTTTCTAAGCCCCAAAACGATTCTGTTCTGGCCTCAGAGACTTTTGGCTACAGTTTTGCTCAGAGAAGGCCTCTGGTCTCTGGTTGCAAGGGCCCCTTCCTTGGGTGTGTGGGGGTGGGGGCTGCTCCGCTCCCTTCCTCCTCTTCCCCAGAGGTCTCGCGGGACCCCCTTCAGTCTACTCTGGAGCCAGGAGCGACATTCACCATTCACCGAGGGCTTCCTTCCTGACTGCCCTCCCCTCAGCAGTGGTCAGCGCAGACCAGCCTGGAGTCCCGCCAACCCAGTCCGGCCCCAGCTTCCTCTCCTCCTCTATGCCCCCTCCAACTTTTCCACCCCTGCCACTCCCACCATTCCTGAGGGTGTGTGAACACAGCTTCTATTTTGAAACCATCAGAGCGTCTCCAGCGTTCCATTAGAAATAAAGCCATTCTTCTCAGATGTCTGTGTGATCCTTTTCATGGCCTCAGCTTACCCACCACCCAAAGGAGAGGTTCGAGAGAGCAGCAGAGATTAGTAGTTAAGCACAGGGACTCTGGAGCCCACCTGTCTGTGCTTAAATCCTGGATTCCCCTTTTTACTGTCTCTGTGGCCTTGGACAAGTTACTTGTCTCTGCCGCAGTTTCCCTGCCTGTAAAAGGGGGTCATAATTGTGCCTACCTCATGGGGTTGTGGCACAAATGAGTTAACATAGCATGTAAAGCACACAGAGCAGCGCCTGACACGTGCTTAGTAAGTGCTGAAAGTGTTTGCTGATAGCCCAGTCCACTCGATGTGGACATTCACAGGTGATTCCCTGTGCAGGCTGCAATGACTGAGACGCTGCACCTTTCAGCTCAAAATATCTGAGATCCTTCGAACGAGCACCATTTCTTCCCACTCCCCCTGTGCAAAGAGTGGCAGACGCATGTGCCTGCTGTGACCACAGCCATGTCTCCAGGGAGCCCACACTCAGAGTCTCCGGAGCTGTGGTCCGAGCCGGGACATAGGTGTGCCTGCGCACAGAACAGAGAGAAACAAGCTGGCACTCCTGGGGACAGGGTCTGCCACCTGCCTCACTTTGCCCCCAGAGGGATGGGGGATGGCACCCTCTCCCAGGAGGCATTTCCTTTACCCTGATTTTACTGGCACGGTTGGGGGAAGAAAGAGAAGGATTCAGAGACTTGGGGAAAGGAGGAAGTGCATTCTTCCTCAAGAAAATGGCGGAGCCCTTTTCCCAGGGAAGCTGTGAACATTCCCGGTGCTGGAGTGGGTGACGGTGTGGCAATGCGGGAGGGGCAGTCTGAAGGCCCAGGGCAGGCACCGGGCTGGCTGGGTCCACACAGCATTTCGGGTGTGCCTGGAGCCGCAGGGGCTGAAAACTGTGCTGCCTCTGCTTTGGGCAGACAGGGGGCTGCAGGCTTCTCTGCCCTGGAGGCTGTGAGAGAGCCCTTTCCCCTGGGGGAGGCATGACTGTGATGCCAGAGACTTCAGGGAGAGGTCTGAAGATGGCGATAGAACATTACCTTCCGGCCCCTAGAGGAAGCTCCCAGCTGTCTGAGGAGAACAAAGAGGGGTAAGCCATTGTGTCTGGAGGACGCCCTCTCGGTAAGGCTTCTGCTCGCAGGGAGCCCTGCGTTGTACGTGAGCGAGTTAGAGAAAACGCCACACTTTGAGACTAATTAAGAGTCCGTTTATTTAGCCGGCGGCCAAGAGACGGCTAACGCTCAAAATTCTCTCGGCCCCGGAGAAGGGGTTAGATTTTCTTTTATACTTTGGTTTAGAAAGGGGAGGGGGGGTCTAGTTAAAACAATTTTACAGAAGTAAAGTAGGAAAAAAGTTAAAAGGATAAATGGTTACAGGAAAGTAAACAGTTCCAGGTGCAGGGGCTTTAAGACTATTACAAGGTGATAGACGCGGGGCTTTGGGCGTTATCAATCGGACGAATTCCTGGGAACTGCGGATATCGCTCGCCACAGTATCTTATCAGTTAATTGCATTTTTGGATGTGCTGGGAGTCAGCTTGCACAAGTTAAGTCCTTGAGAAAGGGGCTGCCAGTGAAAGAGCGAAGATGGAGTCTCTCTGGCTCTCTTAGCTAAGGGAGAGTCAATTCAGGTGGAACCAAGGCTAGGTGATTAAAGGAAAGAGGAGAGTCTAAAAATAGGGTTAGTAAAACAAGGCTGGGTATTACACCTGGGGCCTGGCAGGCTACCTGGACTACAGTCTCAGCAGCACTATCCCCTTTCGCATAGCGTCCCCTGATAAGCCCTACACACTCCCTGGAAAGTAGACACTGTGTCATTTTCACAGGCAAGGAACCGAGGCTTGGAGACATTGTGAGGCGGCCAGGGGTCACTCCAAGGGTGAACGCTCCTGCTCCTCCCTAGCCTCCCTGTGATCCGAGGTTTAGCCTGAGAGAGTGTCGCATCCAACAAAGGGAGCAGAGGAAATGTAAGGCCACAGGGGTTCCGCCAGGTGCAGGAAGGAATGACGGAACTGGGGGCCAAGAGAGCACTCCCTTCTACGGCCCCAAACCCTGAGACCCGCAGGGGTCCCCTAACTGAGGCCTGCCCAGCCTTCTAGGAAGCAGGAAGTGGCAAAAGGAGACCCCATCTCCTCCCAAAGCTGGAGAAATATACCCCTTCCAGGGATGGCAAGACTAGAAGGTCAACACCCCTAGGGCAGAAGTAATTCTGCTGTGAGTAGTGGGAGGTGAGAGTCTTCAAGTTTATGGCCAGCTCCTGAGCTCATGGTGAGGTACCATGCGGAGGAGAGGCCACCTTGAGGAGGAGGATGGGGTGCTGAAAAGGACAGCCTCCTCCTTTCTCTTCATCTGCCAACAGCAGGACCCAACGGGGATTCTAGTTTCAGTCCCCTACCTCGGCCCCTTTCCTCAGTGTTCAATGACTCGGATTACAAAAGCTTATGGACTGGATGAGACATTCCGGCTCAGAGCCCCTTTAGTCTATTACCATGGATTGGCCTACAGATCATGGTGATCGTATCCAGGGTATGTGTCCGACCAACAGGGGATCCATTCTTAGGTCGGCCAGTGGTTTTTGTGAAGTATGGTTTAAAGAATCTTCTATCTGGGCGCGGTGGCTCATGCCTGTAATCCCAGCACTTTGGGAGGCCAGGGTGGATGGATCACCTGAGGTCAGGAGTTCGAGACCAGCCTGGCCAACATGGTGAAACCCCGTCTCTACTAAAAAAATAAAAAAAATTAGCTGGGTTTGGTGGCATGCACCTGTAGTCCCAGCTACTTGGGAGGCTGAGGCAGGAGAATGATTTGAACCTAGGAGGTGGAGTTTGCAGTGAGCTGAGAATGGGCCACAGTGTTCTATCAATTTCAGTAACATCAAATTTGTTAATTGTGTTGTCCAGATCTTATATATCTCTATTAAATTTTTTTGTCTATGTGTTCTATCAGCTATTGGGAGAGGTATGTTGGCCACTGTGGTTGTGGAGACTTCTAATTCTGTCAATTTTTGTTTTATATTTATATTTATATACAGTTTATATTTATATAGTAACATATATTTATATTTATATATAATTTTCCATTGTTATTTGGTGTATATAGCTTTATAACTCTAATACCTTTTGTTGGACTCCTTAATCTTTATGAAATGTTCCTCTTTATTTTTCGTAATGCTTCTGCTGTTAAATCTTCGGATATTAGTGTATTAACACCAGCTTTTTTGGTCCGGTTTTGCATCTTTGGATATTAGTGTGTTAACATCAGCTTTTTTCGTCTGGTTGGTTTTGCATGGTGTGATTCTTTCCACCCTTTTGCTTTCAACCTTTCTGTGATGTTATATTTAAAGTGTGTCCCTTGTGAGGAGTTTATAAGTTTTTTGTTTTGTTTTGTTTTTGCGATGGAGTCTCGCTCTGTCACCCAGGCTGGAATGCAGTGGCGTGATCTCAGCTCACTGCAAGCTCCGCCTCCTGGGTTCATGCCGTTCTCCTGCCTCAGCCTCCCGAGTAGCTGGGACTACAGGTGCCCACCACCACGCCCGGCTAATTTTTTGTATTTTTAGTAGAGACGGGGTTTCACCGTGTTACCCAGGATGGTCTCGATCTCCTGACCTCGTGATCTGCCTGCCTCGGCCTCCCAAAGTGCTGGGATTACAGGTGTGAGCCACTGCGCCCAGCCGCTGCAGTTTATGTTTTTTAAAAAAAGTATTATCAGACAATTCTGGGTGTGTGATTCCAGGTTAGTAGGCTTGTTTTTTCTCCTCATACTTTAAAGATATCATTTCATCATCTCTGGCTTCCATGGTTTCTGTTGAAAGAGAGAGTTCTCAGTTTAACTGTTGCTACTTTGAAGATAAAGTGTATTATTTTCCTCTGTCTTTAATATTTTCTCATTAACTTTTTTTCTTTAGAAGCTTGACAGTAAGGGGTTTGTGTGTATGTGTGTGTGTGTTTGTGTGTGTGTGTGTGTGTGTGTGTGTGTGTATGTTTAAGAAAAAAAACTAAACTCCAGATTGTTTTGGGATTTCACCAGTTTTTGGATTAATGTTTCAGGATTCAATCCAGTGTCCACTGCTTAGTTTTCAGGCTTACTCCATCTCTTTTTGTCTGTTTCTCAGTCTTTCCTTATTTTTTGTGACACTAAGAGAGTACTGGTCAGGTTATCTGGTCCCATAGTCTGGGTTTATATGCTGTTTTTTTCTCTTTATGAGACTGGAGTTATGGAAAGAACGTCAAAGGTAAAGTGCACTTCTCATGTGATTTTGTTTTTTTCTTGTGTGGAGATTCCTGTGTCAAAATTCCTGTGTGAAATTTGCTGGGTTTATTAAGTCTGTGGGTTGATGTGCTTCATCAATGTTAACCAATTATTGGCAGAAGGAATATTGTTCTCATTCCAGGCTCCATTCCTAGGAGGCATTGCGTGTCTCTGCTTGCCTCTCATGCTGGTCCAATGTGTCTGAAAGACCAACTAAGCAGATCTGCAGCCATCCTGCAGCTTGGAGCCAAGCCCCTCTGAGCCCAGCCTAGATCAGGTGATCCCTAGATGTCCTCTAGATGCATGAGCAAGAACAAGTGATCGGAGACTTAGTCCCCTGAATTGAAGGTATGCTTCATTGTTTGCAACAGCCAGCTGATGCAGAGCTGGAACAGCTCACAGTTCTTTCTCCCTCCATCTTGAATAGTGTTCTGGGAACCTGGTACTTACCTCCCTCTCCCAAGCCACAGGTGCCCTCTATCATCCCTCCACTTCTTCTTCTCTCCTTCCTTCTCACCCAAGTCTAAAGGCAGTCCCAGATCCAGAGGGCTGTTATTGAGCTCTCTTCCCCTCCTCTCAGCTGCATGGTAGGTCCGGGATCCACTGTGCCACCCATCCGCAGCAACGGCCTCAGGCCCATCCCCTCCCTGGGGCTTGGCGTACAGGAAACAGATGGATATGTGGGTGTACATTTCTCAAGTGAAGTGGCACAGGAAACCCCAAATGTTGAGTCCTTAGGTGTAGGATTTTTTGTTCTGTGGGTCGGTGAGTAGGATGAGGCTTAAGCAGAACAGTATTGGGGAAAATTTTCACCCAAATATATTTTCTATAGGGTGGAAAATTACAAAAAGAGAAATAAAACAATCCCCTATGAAGCTTCTTTCTGGTATAAATAAAATGATTTATATAAACTGTCCAACTAGCAGGTGTCATGCAGCAAAGTAACTATTGGTCATTAAATATATGACAAATCAAGTTTTATTTGACAATAATATTAAATTCCACTCATTAGTTCCTGGGCATCTGTTGATCATGTAATAAGACAACCTGCCCATACAGCAAAAAAGTATTGAAGATACATGGCCCTCCACTCTTCCGGAGCTTAGAGCAAGAGCAGAAATTAAGACAGGGGAGAGACGGCCAGGCAAGGTAGCAGCTGGCTCTGTTCACGTCTCTCAAGTCATGAGTACTCTGGGCTGGAATTTCATGTAAGGCCTTTTGGGCATAATGAATTAGGAGGAGGGGAAGAGGGACTTTGTGCAGGATACAGTTCATGCCTCTGTGGCTGCTTTCTCCACATCTATCAGTCCAGATCCTCGTCTTGACTTCTGCCCTATCTCTCTAGTCCATGTTTGCTTCCAGCTTCTCAAACCACTTCAAGCTGGTCGCTTTGAATTTCAGACTCTCACGTCCTATCCTAGGCTGACCATTTCCCATGCACCAGTCCCATTTCCCCTGAGTCAGGCACTAAGCTCTGTGAGGCCAGTCACTCCATCCTCTGTTCTGGGATCTTGCCCAGGTGCGAGAAGAGTGCCAGTGAACTTGTGGGTGTGGAAGATTGTGCACACAAAGAGTGAGAGGGGAGTGGGAGGGCCAATCTGATACAGAAGGGGGTGAAGGGTAGGGCCCCTGAGCAGCCCACCCCTTACCCTGACAAAGGCGATCCTCCTCTGGAATGTCTCTTCCCCTTTCAGTCTGGGTTCTGCCTCAGCCACAAACTGGGAAGGAGTGAGGAATATCCCAACGGCAGTGAGAGTATCCCAGTGACTCCAAACAGGAGGAATCGGTGTTCAGAAAGTCAGGCACTAAGTTTTACTGAGCACCTACTGGGAGCTTGGCACTGGGCTAGGTGCTTTGCAGACAATTTAACCTTTTAAGGATGTCTTATTTCCACCCCAACTCTCCACTCCATTTTAGTGCTGGGGAAACGGAGGCTTGAAGTTAATTAACTTCCTCTAGTGATTTAGCTAGAACTGAGCTGCTACTGAATTTAAGCCTATCCTGTCTTCCGAGAATCTCAGATTCCAAAAGGAGATCAAGAGAGAATCTGTGCCGGGTTCTGAGAGTAGACAGGTCCAGCGTTAGTGCTGTTTTTCTGGAGACTCAGGAAACTTGAGAGAAATTGTTGGGGTGTGTGTGTGTGTGTGTGTGTGTGTGTGTGCGTGCGCATGCATGCATGCATGTGTGTGTGTGTGTTTGGAGGGAGAGGTGGTCTTGAAGTAGAGAAATGTTTCATCCACATTTCGATCACCTGAGCCCCACAGAGGAGGGGACTGAACTCCAGACATACGGGGTCCTCAAGTCTTTGACAAAGTAAGGAGTAGGCTCAGCCAAGGTTGAGAGAAAAGGCCCAAGCCATCCCCCTGAGCACCAGAGCCTCAGATCTTCCTTCTAGAAAGGATCCTAGACCATGCTAGTGGTCAGGGACTTCAGAGGTCAATTTACCCATCCTTCTTCTTCTACTGTAAGGAATCTAAGAGGCTATGGGGTCTGGCCCTTCTCTCCCTGATAGCTATTCCTTTCCCAGAACCCTGAGGCCCCAGAAACCCTCTACTCCCAGCCCCTGCTCATTGCAGAACCCACAGTGGGACTCTGACTCTGCACAGGGCCATTCAGTTCTCCTTAGACAGGGACTGTCCTGGAGGAGTTGCAGAGGAGGTTGCCCCAGGGCTTCTGTTCAGTCTGGCGCTGGGCCCACACTAGGGCAGAGCTCCGCTGAAAGTCATGATGGGCAGGCAGAGAAGGGAGCAGAGATCAGGCGCGGCCTGGGCGGGCAGGTCAGGAGGCCTCTGGGGTGGCGAGGAGAGGTCACTCTTCTCCGGCTTGTAGCACGGTGAGACCTCACATCTGTGCGGCAGGGCAGGGGCCAGGGATCAGAGCAGGCCCCCATCCCTCCAGCTCCTTCCAGGCCTCTGGGTTGGTGGGAGCAGAAACTGCTCCCCTCCCTGGGACCCCCCTTTCCTACCTGACTACACTCTGCAGGATCTTTCTCTCATCCTGGTCCAGGCACACAGCAAAGGGGCAGCTGTTGGAGCCGATGATCTGCACCTTGTTCACTTTGATCTGCGATGTGCTAATCTGGAAGGAAGGCCCAGGTCAGCCCCAAATCCCTGGCCATCCAACACTGCCAGCCCCTGGCAGTTCCTTATCTCAGAACTGCCCATCCACTTCTAGGGGTGTGGGAGGGCAGGAGTTTGTCTGACCATGCTCCAGGATTAGTGGCCAGGTCACGGGAGGGAGCCTGAGGCCTCCATCAGCCCCTGCCTCCTCTCCAGCATCTGGAAGAAGCAAGTGTCCCTTGAGGAGGCTCTGCCCTGCCTGCTGCCCTCACTGGAGTAGCCCCAGGTTCCCTGGTCCAGAGCCTTTCTTTGGTCTCAGAGTCTTAGGACTCTCCTGGCACCCACCCCACAACTTTTCCACATACACGCGTCCTCTCACAGGGCACCCCTAACTCCCCGACATCCCACAACACTTCACACCTGTGAACATCCCCAAATCACACCCCTCACCCTGCCTCTCCTCCCCCACCTCTCCTCTCTCTCTCTCTCACACATGTGTGT
Source organism: Hylobates moloch (assembly GCF_009828535.3). Taxonomy (NCBI): domain Eukaryota; kingdom Metazoa; phylum Chordata; class Mammalia; order Primates; family Hylobatidae; genus Hylobates; species Hylobates moloch. Next base: position 39,899,471 of record NW_026652294.1, read on the forward strand.
ACACACATGGACGTACATTTGCACACATGCACACATATACATGTGCACACACACGTACACACGTACACACATGCGAGGGTATGGCTGGAAGGAGAGGGAAGCCCGTACCTGGTTAAAGCCCTTCTTGGATTTGGAGTTCTGCCTTTTCACCACTTCTGTCAGGTTTAGCGTCAGGGCCTCCATGCTGGAATCTGAAGGGCAAGGGCACTCAGGCCAGGCTCAGAGCACCTCCCTACTGCGCCCCCCACCCTGACCATCCCACTCACCCAGCTCCTCCTGCTTCTGGCAGGCCTTGTTGAGGTTCACGGAGGTACAGACCTTTTCCAGGTTGCTCCAGCGACTTCGTCCACTGATGGCCCCCTGGAAATGCAGCATAGCCAGACCCTCTGAGTCCAGAGGCCCCCGTGCCCGCCGCCTTCTCTTTGAAGGCCCATCAGTGACAGGGGTTGCCTCTAGTTAGCATATCCCCAGAAAGCTCTCTTATTCACCAGGTCCCCTGTACCACCCTGGATAGACCTGGATGACTCCAGGGAGGAACTCACGTCACTGGCTTGGTCTAGGGGTCGGCAGCCTCTGTGACCAGGTTGAAAGGTACAAGAGCTGAGAGCACCTGCAGGGGTGGTCCTGAGGCTCTCCTGCCAGGCCCAGAGTGAAGAAGGGTTGGGCCCACAGACATGTTGTTTCTGGCAGAGCCAGACCTGAACCCCCTCTTCAAGTCTTTGTGTGAATGTCTCTGTCATCAGGGACCTCCATGTTGTTAAACCCAAGAACACTTCTTGGTCCTCAGCTTACCTGACCTTATAGTTCACCGCTCTCCCCTCCTTGAAAACCTCTCCTGGGCTTTTCGTGATAGCACCTTCCTGGTTTTCCTAGCGCCTCTCTGGCTAGTGCCTCTCTGCTTTGCTGGATCGCCGCCCTCTGCCCGCCATTACATCATGAAGTGCTCAAGATTCTCCCCTTGGTCCTCTGCTCTTTGTATTCCCTGCTTCCCCCCTTCAGGAGTCTCCCCCATGACCTTTTTCCATTAGCAGCTGTCCACCCATCTTTATATTCACCACAAAGTCAGGCCCTTTCAGCCAGCCTCTATTCTCACTGTCTCCTTATACCTCTCAAGGCCTCTCAACCTCAATAATATGTCCCGACCCAAACTCAGGATATTCCCCGACTGGACCCGGGCCTCTTCCTGTGGTCCCCCCCGAGAAGATGGTGCTGCCAGTCACAGAGGAGTGACTCCAGGAGTCTGGCCTCTCCTTTCCTAACCCATCCATGAGCCCTGCTGATTATATCACTCACATCTGTCTCCCATTCCTTTCCAGCTCCGCCACCACTACACTAGTGCAGGCTGCTGCCCTCGTTTCTCTTCTGGACCATAGCAACAGCCTCCTAACTGGCCTTCCCACCTCACTTGTGGACCCCTCCTATCTCTCCTCCACAGAGCTGCCAGAGGGAGCTTCCAAGCCTCAGATATGATCATGTCACAGGCACTCCCAGCCCCCGCACAAACGTAAGGCCCCTTAATGGATATCCACTGCTCTTAGGACCAGGATAAAATTCCTTTCATTGGGTCGGGCATGGTGGCTCACGCCTGTAATCCCAGCATTTTGGGAGGCCAAGGCAGGTGGATCATGAGGTCAGGAGTTCGAGGCCAGCCTGGCCAACATGGTGAAACCCCGTCTCTACTAAAGATACAAAAAATTAGCCGGGTGTGGTGGTGGGCACCTGTAATCCCAGCTACTCGGGAGGCTGAGGCAGGAGAATTGCTTGAACCAGGGAGGCGGACGTTGCAGTGAGCCAAGATTGCACCATTGCACTCCAGCCTGAGAAACAGGGCGAGACTGTGTCTCAGAAAACAAAACAAAACAAAACAAAACTCCCTTCACTGCAATCAAGGCTCTTGGTATGCTGGTCCCCCCATTTCTTTAGCCTCACCTCGGCTTCATGTTCCCACCGGCTGTCTCTGCTCCAGCCCAGGGGTCTTCTTTCAGAGTGCTTCGAGGTGTTCACACTGCCTCCCACCACAGGGCCTTTGTACATGCAGTTCCTGCTGCCGTGAGAGCACTCACCTCTCTTCCCAGCCTAATTAACTCCTGATTTTCCCTCCAATATTAACTCAGGTCCATTCTCAAGGAAGCCTTCACTACTAACTCAACTGACTGGGTTCAGTTTGCCACTTAGGAACATCCCGTGTCCCTCTCCTTCATCCGTGTGTCACAGTTGTAATTTTACATCATGTGCGTCATCTAACCAATGCCTACCACCCACTGCAGGGGGTCAGCAGGTTTCCTGCGACCACCTCTGTCCTTTGTTCACTGTTAGGAAGGCTCCAGGGCCTAGAACAGTGCCTGGGCCATGGAAGATGTCTAGCGAGCACCTGGCATGTGGCTGCAGTGAGTGTCAGTGCCTCCTGCCCACCTCCTTCACTGCCAAACGCACTGCAGCCCCAACACCACTGTCCATTTGCTGTTTTATTGCTTTGTCATCACTTGCCGCTCTCTGGAATTATCTTGGCTATTTCTTTGTTTCTTCGTTTCTTGTCTGTCTCCCTCCTCTAGACAAGCTAAAGTGAGGCCTAGGCTTCCTCTGCCCAGCACAGAGGCGGCATGGGCAGGTGCTAACAGGATATCTTTGGAATGGCCGAAGGAAGAAAGGGAAGGAGGCAGGAAAGAAGGAAGGAGCCCACCCGTGAGGCCAAGCTTCCCTCAGCCTGGACCTTGGGATGCGACCTGCTCAGAGAACTCATGTCTTCTGGCATGTCATAGACAGCCCTCCACCTCCCCACAACTCTCCTCACTCCTTTCTCACGCCAATCCCACCTTGCATGCAGCCTGCCAGGCACACTGGCCCCCCGAGACCCTGGCTTCTCCCTCAAGTGCCTCTGGAAGCCTTCCCTTGCCCCCTCTCAGCCCCAGCCCTGTAGCCAGGCCCAGCAGACCGCTACCCCTGGGCTGCTGCTAAGCGCATTCAGGTGGGGGCAGAGAACATGGTGGGAGAGAGGCTTTGGAGGCCAAGAAGCACAGAGATATCCACTCCTTCCCCTCTCTGCTTCTCTCAGCATCCAGGGGAGCCTGCTGTGGCCTTCCAGCGTAAAGACTGGGGCCCAGGAACACACGAGTCCAGCTCTGGGCCCAAGCTCTGGCAGAGGAAGGATCAGCAGCAGATCCTGGAGGGGAAGGAGCCCCAGCGCGCGTCTTACCTTGCTGTAAATAATCTGTAGTGTTAGAGGAACAGCCTCCCGGTCGCCATCGATGCCCAGCCGCTTGCTGCCAGGACCTGTGCCACACACAGACAGACCCTTCACTCCCTCTGGCTTCCCGGGCTCCTCACGATCGCAGTGGCCTTGCCTCCCTGGGCCTTACCTCCCCATCCTCTACCACATGGACTGTGACTCCCTAGGGATCTGTCTCACCAAGGCCCTGCCTCTCTATCTGGCTCCACCTTCCGGGGATCGCCACCTCCTCAGTGACCCCATCACTCCAGGGCCCCATCTCCGCTGTGATCACACCTTTCCAGGGTCCTGCCTCCTCAGGGCCCCACCTCTTGGGTAACCCTGCCTCCCCAGGGCCCACCTGCTGGGTAAGCCCGCCTCCACCTGGCCCGATCTCCCACGTAACCCCCCTGCCCATGGTCCCGCTTCCCGGTAACCCTGCCTCCCCAGGGCCCTGCCTCTCAGGCAACCCCGCCTCCCCGTGGCCCCGCCTCCTGGGTAACCCCAATCTCCCATGGCCCCACCTCCTGGGTAACCCCGCCTTCCCGTGGCCCCACCTCCCATATCCCTGCCTCCCCAGGGTCCCGCCTACCAGGTCACCCCGCCTCCCCATGGCCCCACCTCCCGGTAACCCCATCTCCCCAGGGCCCCACCTCCTGTGCAACCCCACCTTCCCACAGCCCCACCTCCCAGGTAACCCCACCTCCACAGAGCTCCGCGTTTCGCGTCCCAGGCCCCGCCTCCCCGCCTGTCTCTGCTCAGGCAGTACCCACCCGACGCCTTGATGGCACGTGTGGCAGCGGAGTGACCCAGCTCCAAGGAGTGGATGAAGATCTCTGTCGTCTTCTCCCCAGTGATGAAGGTCAGCTGGAGAGGGCAGGAGCATGTACATCAGTGTGAACCTCCTGGAGGGGCCTATTCGGTTCCTCCAGCATAGACCTGCTGGCTGTCCCGGGGCAGGAGTGGGGACTTGCAGGCCCGGCAGGTGGGGAAGAGGCGGCGCGGGACAGGGAGGCCTTACCTCGGTCTGATAGACTTGCAGCAGCACCGGTCTGGCGGCAAAGCGGCAGTAGTAGAGTAGCATGTCGGCCAGGATGGGCAGCTGGGTGGGGGAGCCCTCCAGGGCCTGGGCTTCAGCCTTCAGGGACTGCTGTGGCCACAGGGAAGGGGCAGCCAAGCCAGATGGGTGGGTGGATAGATGGTAAGAAGGAGCAAGAATTAGGGAGGAAGAGAGAAGAGAGACATAGAGGCAGCCAGGCAGGGGGAGCTGGTGAGGTGGAAGCAGGAAGCAGGAGAGGGCCGGCGCCCAGCCTCCATGCCCCTCATCTGACCCACTGGCCTCCAGGGAGGCTTCTGGCTTAGCCAGACAAAGGCAGGAGTTGAGGAAGGTGGCTGAAATCTGAGGTCCCCCGGACCCTTCTGAGGGTGCTCCTCCATCACCGCAGTGACCCCAGTTCTTGCCCTCAGTGTCCTGAGTTCAGGCTCAGTCCTGCTTCTCACCCACACTCCCTGATCTTTTCCAAGAGGGCCCAGGTCCTCCATGGGGGCCTCAAGCTGGATTCCCTAAATCCAGGGCCTTCTAAGTGAGGCTGGGTGACTGCAGCCAGTGGGTCCTGTTCCGCAACCCCAGGGGCCACTTACCTGGCACAGGACTTCAGGGGGCAGGTGCATGAGGCCCAGTACATTGCGCTCATACCAGGGGTCCAGCATGCCGAGGTAGTGGGAGATGTCATTGGTGCTCTCCTCCCATGGGGCGGTGCCCAGCTCCTAGGGCAAAGGACAAGAGTCATTCCCAGCTCCCCAGGAGGCCTGCCCATCCTGGGTCCAGGGCCTTGGATGGCACCTGCAGCCCCAAGCTGAGCTTCTCCCTGCCCTTGGGGAAGTATGACAACTTTCAGTCTTTGTCGTATGGCAAAATGTCATGTCCAAGTGCAGGGAGTGAGGGCCAGGCAGGGGGAGGTGCCCTGTCAACACAGGTGCTTGCTTTCCATGACTTCCAATCGGCTTCCTTCAGGTAGCCAGAACTCTACTTTCCCGCCCCATTGGCCCAGGCTGGGGACGTACTCTAGGGCTGGCGTGCCTAGGGGAGTCTGTCGGGGGTGAGGGCGTCTGGCTCCGAGGGTGTGGACAGGCACCAGGGCTGGTCCCGTGACTTCGCTTCACAGGCACGTAGAAGAACTGAAGTTTGAAGAAGCGTGTGAGGAGTGGGCGATTGTTCTCCAGCCGCCTGGCAAGAAGAAGATGGTGAGAAGGGGGCCGGGCATGGTGGCTCATGCCTGCAATCCCAGCACTTTGGGAGGCCGAGGTGGGTGGATCACCTGAGGCCAGGAGTTCAAGACCAGCCTGGCCAACATAGGGAAACCCCATCTCTACTAAGACAAAAAAAAAAAAAAAAAAAATTAGTCAGGTGTGGTGGCGTGCACCTGTAAACCCAGCTACTGGGGAGGCTGAGGCATGAGAATTGCTTGAATTGGAGAGCCAGAGGTTGCAGTGAGCTGAGATCATGCCACTGCACTCCAGCCCGGGCAACAGAGCAAGACTGTCTCATAATAATAATAATAATAATAATAATAATAATAATGATAATAATAAAAAATAAGGGAACTTTTGGTTCCTCTGGGGCCCTAAGCCTCAGGCCCCAGATTCCACCAGCACAACAACCCTGTTACCCAGGGCAGAGCGATGCCTTCCATTACGGCTCTTACCGAAGGTTGCTATACGCCCGAGCCACCTTCCCTGAAATCCGATCAGAGCCAAAGACCACAACACGTAGCGTGGAAGCCTTGGGATCCTCATCTCCACTCAGGAAGGGGCGGCGGCGCTGGGGGCGTGAAGCGGGGGCCAGAAGCCAGCTGGGCAGCTGGGTACCGAGTTTGGGCTGGGGCAGGGAGCGGGAGCGCTGGGCCCGGGAAGGGGGCGATACTGGTTCGTCCAGGGGGCTGCAGAGGCTCCCTGTCCGCCTCAGGGGCAGGGCCGTGTCCGAGCTGCCCTCCAGGCTCCGAGAGTCCCTCCGCAGTACCAGCTGGCTGGTGCTCTTGAAGAGTTTATAGATCCTGATGAACTTCTGCCCAGGCCTGCGGTGGCCTCGGCGTTCCTGGCTGCCACGCCTCCAGGGCCACTCGGAGGAGCTCTCCTCGCTGTCCTCCACGTAGCCGCTGTCCATGCCATCCGAGAGGCCTGAGACAAACGAAGTCAGCAGATGGCGCGAGAGGGCCGGCCCTGAGGCCTGGGAGGATGCAAGGGACAGGGTGGAGTCGTGGGACGCCAAAGAGCTGGTGGAGAGCAGGGAGTCTCTCTCCGCACAGTGCCCGTCAGTTTCCAAGTCCTCCTCCTCCTCCTCCTCCTCCTCCTCTTCCTCTTCCTCCTCCTCCTCCTCTTCCTCCTCTTCATCATCTCCCAGGATCCCTGGCTGGAGCAGCTCCTGTTCCTTGAGCAGGATTTCCTGCAGGATGTCTGCAGGGAAGCAAGGCCAGCACTGTCTGGGTGTCTGGGCCCCCGGAACCCCTTCTATATTCCCTTTGGAGGGGAGACAGCAGAAGGACTCAGGGCCAGCCCAGAAATCCTAGCACTGTCCCCCACTCTGCTTAGAGCCTGCTCAGGTGGGAGAGCTTTGGGGACGGGGTGGGAGCTGCACGGACCCAGGACCAGAAAGACAGCTCAGGCAGTGTGGGGCATGGGTGTCACCAGGGCCCCGGCTCCTTACCAAAGCTGTCCTGGTTCCAGCTGTAGGTATAGCACCGGGCGACAGGGATGGGGATGGTATGGAGCTTCCCTGGTTTTGCAGTGTCTGTAAGAACAGGGAGGATAGGAGAAGAGGGCTAGGAAGAGGCCTTGGAGATTGGCCAGTCCAGTCCCCTTGCCTTGGAGAAGAGACCAGAGATGGGACAGGATCGGCACAAGGATGTGTAGCTGGATAGGCTGAGGCTGAGTTACAGCCAGGGTGCCAGGCTCCCAGCCAGAGGCCCTTCTTTCAAGCACACCATGTAGATGGCATGCCCTTTATGAGCTGTGCGAACGTGGCCAAACCACAACCTCTGAGCCTCATTTTACAATGTGTCCACGGGAGAATAATAGTACTAGCCCAGAAGGTTTTTATGAAGAATATTGTAACAGGGAATGCTAATGGTTCCTCACAATCTGTGCTCCCTTCTATGGTAATAGAGTTGTAGAGAGGATGTTTCCCAGGCTCCTTTGGGGCAAGATGTGGCCATGTGACCAAGGTGGGCTCAAAGGAACATGAGCGCAAGTGACGTGCCCAGCTTCTGCATCACCTTCAACAGAAAAGCCCAGCCTTTGCCCTCGTAAGCACTCTCTTTTCCTCTTCCCACAAGTTGCCATCATGATGGCACCCCCACCCTGCCCCTATAGATAGGAATGACGGACACCCTAGGGGATGGCGGAGCAGTGAGATGCTGAAGAAGCTGAGTCCCTGAGTGACTGTGTGGAGCAGAGCCACCAGGCCCGCCTGGACCGTGCACGTTGGGACCTAGAATAGGCCATGGGGAATGTGGGAGAACCTCATTCTCCCAAGAGCCTCACCTAACACCCCAGGGAAGCCAGCTTTTTCTCCCACCGCCTGCAGCTTGGTCCTGAGCCACCGCCGGGCCTCTGCAGCATCCCCGATGCCAGATGCCAGCTCCTGTGCCTCTGCGGTCTCCGTGAAGATGTCCTCAAGCTCTGCCAGGGTCTTGGCCTGAAACCCCGGGAAGAGATGGGCTTTGCTCCTGGACCGTGAGCTAGCTGTCCACCTGTTCCAGTTCCTAGCTTCTTACTGATGAGGCAGTGATCTGTCCCCTCCCAGCCTCATCACCCATCTCCTACCCATAGCTGGCCAGGCAGCCAGGTCTCTCCCTGCCCTTCCATTCTCAGGAAATGGTCAGGAGAGAAAGGACCAGAGTCACAGCACTGCAGTTAGGAGGGACTTCAGCGCTCCTCACTGTACCCCATAGAGGGGAAGGAGCCGTGCGGGGTGACACAGCCAACCTGTGACACCTGTGACAGAGCCAGGCCTAGATGCCAGGTCTTCAGCCCAAAGCTCATTCTCGTTCTTATAGCATATGCCACCTTCTGAGGCACCAGTTATCAGCACCCAGCCCCACTGCCCAGGCTGCCACCCAGCTGGTCAGGATCCAGCACACCAGAAACACCCTCTATGAGGCCAGCCCTCCAGCCACCACCCTGCCATGTCACCTGGGGTGCAGGAGACTAGTGTACCCTGGAGACTGTGGCTGAGATGAAGCAAGGAGAGGGCGCTACCTCTTCGGAGAGGTGCTCCACCAGAGCCCCAGGCCCCAGGTGCATACCTGTAGCCTGCAGTGCAGGCCTGGGACGTCACAGTGGGCCCCAAAGGTAGCCTGGAAGGCGTGCAAGAGCAGGGTGGTGTAGGCACTGTGAGGCGAGTGTCCGGGGGCGCTCAGCTTATTGGCTACAGCGAGGAACTCGGCCTGCACTTCCACTGGGTTCAGCAGCAGCACGGTGCTAGGGACACAGGGGACCGGCTATGGCACCTGGGGGTGGGCAGCATGCCACGGCGCAGCCACCCACCTCGTGCCTGCTGGTGCTCAGCTCCACTGTGGCCAGGGCCTCCTCAAGCCCAGGCAGAGCTCGAGGAGGTGACCACAGGAGGCCAGGACAGAAGCAGCAGCTCCAGGGCCCAGGTTCCCAGGGGAAAGCATAGGGTTCACTGCTGAGCATTTTTCAGCTGTTGGTTTCAAAGATCTTTTCAAAATTGAACTTAATTCTTTAAAACTAAATTTACTTAATTTTTATATAAACATTTTTTCCTATGAGACAGCTGAGTGGATGCAAGATTACTCAAATGAGGATCATATTTTAGGCAAGGTGACTTGAAGCCAAGCGACCAGTTTTTGGGGGGAGTCGGGCAGCGACGTGGTGCTGTGCAGTGTGGTCTGGGGCAAGCGGGGCATGAAATTCCTCGTGGCATGGGGCTGCATCTGCCCAGAGGAGGGGGTGCCAAGTCAGAGTGCATCTTCTTCTTGCGCTTATGAGGGACACCTTTTCTAATCAGCCCAAAGCCACGATACAGGCTTTCACTGGCTGGGAGGGGAGTGTGTGCCTGGCCACTGCTACCTCCCTTCCCGATGGACACCCAGATTCCCTCTTGGTGCCAGTGTTTACATTTCTTTATTATGGAAACTTTCTCTCTTTTTTTTTTTTTTTTTGAGACAGAGTCTCGCTCTTGTCGCCCAGGCTGGAGTACAGTGGCACGATCTCGGCTCACTGCAAGCCCCGCCTCCCGGGTTCACACCATTCCTCTGCCTCAGCCTCCCAAGTAGCTGGGACTACAGGTACCCGCCACCACTCCCGGCTAACTTTTGTATAGGAGAGGGTTTCATGTTTAGCCAGGTGGTTTTGATTCTGACCTCTGATCCACCCCTCGGCCTCCAAAGTGTGGTTACAGGTGACCACGTTCAAATATACCCCAGATTAAAAGAATCGTGGGTTCTGAAGCGCTGATCACACTGTTTACAGTTAACAACGCACGGCTGTTCTCACTTTCCCCATGCCAACCCCTCCATCACTGCATGACCTCGAAGCAAATTCCAGCCATCGCGGCTTTGTATCATAAATGCTTTAGTATGAGCTGCATGTGATGGCTCTTGTGCTCTCAATTCCACACTGCATTTAAACCCAGTGCAAAGGAGCACCACGCGGGGCGGCATTTCCTCCAGGCTCTGGGGACGTCGGTGCCCCGGGACAGGGCGGAGACAGGACTAGTCTCTGTCAAAGTCCCCATCATTTGGGAAGAAACTAACTTTGATTTCTCTATCTGTAAGAAAAAGGAGGTGGGCTTGCATGAGCAGCCCCTTATAACCTTATAACGAGTCCAGCCGAGCCCCTCCCCTCACTCACATAATTTCTCTGCCGAAGAATTTATCATCATTCTCAATTTATAGATAATGAAAGTGAGACTGTCTCCCAACTGTAAGCTCTTTCTTACAAATCTCTCGGTGCCTCACTTCCCTTATGTGAAAAATCCCTTTCTCATGGGGTTAACGTGAGGATTAAATGAGTCAGCACACGTAACCATGCTTAGAATGATGCCTGGAGTCCGAGTAAGGGTCTAAAAGGCTTTGATGATTCTTCATCAGCCCACCTGCCCCAGCTCCCCCAGAGGAATCTTATTTACTTACTAAACTACAACATTTTAGCATCCTTTCCCTCTGTCTCAGCATCTATAATTTTGTTTGTGTTTGTTTTTACCTAAAGGGGAGTCAAGAAGTGTTGCTCAGGGGAGTGAGTGGGAAGTGAACCGCTGGGAATGGGGAGGACCGGGGGCCTGTAATTTCTGAAGTGGTGAAGGCCGGAGTCCCTGGGCTCCCAACATGTCAAGGCGAGACAGCACCCAACACTTCGAGGCCTGCAGAGGGTCCTCCTAATGGGCACCCCCTCTCTAGTGCTTTTCAAACTGCAGGTCAGGACACAGGAGTGGGTAATGAAATCATCTGGGGAGCCACATTTGTTTCTTAAATGAAATAGAATAGAACAGAGCTCATCCTAGGTAGCCAGGATACATTTCATTTCAGGTGTGCGTGTGTGTGTGTGTGTGTGTCTGTACCAGGCTGTTGTATAAAATGGATTTTTCTTATAGGTCCTGGTCAAACAAGTTTGGAAACACTGTTTTAGTAACAGAAGGAGATTGTGGAAATATCATGGGCTTCTGAATAAGCCTGAGGGTTAAATTCTGGCTCGGACCCTTGCTCACTGTTTGACCTTGGGGAAGTTGCTTGACCTCTCTGACCTCCAGTTCCTCATCTGAAAATAATGAAAGTGGGGGAACTGTGTGCCTAACACCTGGCATAATTGATGCAGACCTCTTTAAGAATCTGGTGAAAGACCCTCAGCCTAGAAAAACACACCTAGACACAAAAAATCACCAGCAGTGCTGGAGGGTTCCCAGTTCCCTGGAAGCCTGTTTGTTGCTGGCTGGGGTGGACAGGGGGTGGGAGCACTGGATGTTTGAGTGGGGGAGGAGGGTGAAGGTGGAACAGTGCAGGAGTCCCAAACTCCCTCCCCCCTGTTTCTCCGTCCCCCAAGAGCACTCACACGGTGGAGGTGCGGTGACTCCTGATGGGCAGGCCCTGCTCAGCCCTCACCAGTCTCTGGTAGGAGATCCCTGTGGGTCAACAAGAAAAGAGTTCATGGGCTGGTCAGTTCCTTCAGCATCGTCCTTGTGCCTCGTGGCGAGCCAAGCACTGGACAATCAGGTTGGAAATTCCCGGATGGAGCTCAGGCGAACCTGGAGAGGAGCTGTTCTGTGGACCAGCCAGCGTGCCGAGCAGTTTGCTTCCATGCGTCCTTTCACACCTCACGAGTCATATCCCCACCTCCACCTCCAACACCAAAACTCTGTCCTGGGCCTCGCTGTCCTCTGGATTCCTGTGGCCTCTCTGACTGCCCTCCCTTCCTAAGAGCTTTCCACTCCCCTCGTGGCTCAGGTCCCGGCCCCAGGCTTGGAGGCAGCCTAGCTGGAGAGAAGGAGATCCAGGGTGAGAGCCCGGGTTGGAAGACTGAGTTCTATTCCAGCTCTTCTGCGTGGCCTTGGCCAGGTCACTTTAGCCCTGGGCCTCAGTTTCTCCCGGGAAGGGCCAGATTAGATCATTGGCCTCTGAGGCCTTTAACAGTCTGTGATTCCCAGGCCCCACCATGGCTTGACCAACTTAAAGTTTCTCTCTTCAGAGACTGGGAGGCAGAGCATCGCAGGAGGCAGAACGTGGGCCCAGGAGGCTGCCGCGTCTTGTGCCGCCGGGCTACTCCTCGGTCCCTGCCGCTGCCCCCTCTCCCGGTCCGGGGTGCCTTCCCGCTATGCCAGGCACCTCTCAGCCCATCCACTTTGCCTCAGCTCCAGCCAGGCAGCGGCTTTCGAGTTTCCCCACCTGCACCTCCCTGTCTCTGCCTGGAGTCCCGAGTCCTCTCAGGGGATCGGGAAGGACTGTGGTCTGGCCTGGCGTCCTCCCTGCTCTGAGGCATCTGCATCCCAGGCTCCGCTCCCAGCCCGCATCCCCTTTCTCCCTGGCCCTTCCCCCTCTCTGTCTCCTCTGACTTCCAAATGCTGAGAAGAAACACACCAAAGGTTTTCCTTTTGTTTCTGCAACTTGACTCCGTTCTGCACAGCAGTCGCTTTACAGGGTGCATTCAGTTCTGTTTCTACCATGACAAGGAGATGAAACAGAAAGCGTCAGTTCACTCCCTCACAGAGCAGGGGCTGGGGACCCAGCGGGGTGGGTCGCCTTCTTGTCATAGCTTGGAAATAGGCCCGGGGCAGTCCCCATCGAGAGCAGGGCCACTCTGAACTGGGACTGAGTTGGGAACCTTCAGGATGTCCCCTCAGAAGTGCAAGTCTGGGGAGTGGGGGGGCGGGGGGTTTTAAAGACAGCTATAAATAGAAAGGCTGTGAGGTTCCTTTAGTAAAAGGCAGAAAATTACCATATAACGCTCTTCTAACTTGGGACCTAATTGCTTTGATTTTTGGCCTTTTGTGTGATGTTTACTTTATGTAATCATCGCATATTTAGAAGTTAACGTTTGGTCCATTTTGCCAGGAAAGTCCTTGACACAGTGGCTATTACATCAGGACTTGGGACACCATCTGGTGGCCATTCACATGCATTACAGAGAAGAGAGCCTCACCCGCTCTGCACCCACCTCTACATAATACCGTAGCTACCATAGTGGAGACAAACAGATATCCCCCATCTCCCTGACCATAAAACACATAGACAACGCAAAATCTTCTCTTGACCTTATTTCTCTTTTCTTTTACTATTTAATGCTTTTAACAGGTAACCCACACCCCGCTGACCCCATTTCGTCACCGCCACTTCTGCCTCTGTTGACCAAGGACATCCAGGCGGTCACACTCCAGGAAGCAGTGGACTGTGACGTCGCCAAGCCTCCACATCAGCTTTCTTCCAACACGCCTAGCCATTGGCTTCCAACCCCTCTGCCCTCCTGACCCTGCTCTCCTGAAGGTTGGCAATGTTTTCCCCGTCCCCATACCCAACGGCCCAACCTCATCCTCACGCTGCTTGAACTTTCGTTTTGGAGCGCTTGGTACCGTTGACAAGCTTCTCCTTGAAGCTCCTTCATCTCCTCTTGTCTCTAGGATAAGGGGCAGTCTCTAACATCTATATTTGTGTGCCTTCGTCTCATTTTAGATTGTGCTACAGTTAGAATCAGAAGCTGCTTCGTATGAGCTATGTGGACTCCACGCAACTGTTGCTCTATGTATCCTGTCGCTTTAATGGGGGATATTTAGGAGGATACCTGTGCCTCTTGGCACATCCTGACCCAGAGAGAGTGATTTTCAGAGTTGTTTGGCTGGTGCTGAATACCCAAGGTACCAACAGTTCCCAAGCAGAGCCTATGATCATCAGATAAACTCCCGCCCTCACCCCCAAAACACCATCAACCCCCTTCCTTGGCCTCTCTTGGTAATGGACCCCCCTGCTTAGCAGGAGGTGTGGGGTTTTGGGGTAATTAACTGGTGGGCTGGGGCCTGAGCTGGAAACAAATTAGAAAAGACTATGCAATGTGGAGGAGGCTTTGATCCTATAAACTTTCGTACAGACTGACTCCTTTGAGCCTGGCTTAGAGATTGTACTGCCAAGTCCGCATTTGCTGGTGTATGCTGTGAGGTTGGAAATATCTCCCAGCATCCTCCATGGGCTTGGTTTTCACAATGTTACCTGGTGATGCCAGGGAGGCCATGAATGCTAAGTGGGGTGTGCAATGTCAGTTTCGGGACCACCCTTAACTCCACCCTCCACTTCCCAAACGGGAAGGCTGCACTGGGGAGCCTCGGATCAACAGACACCTCTCTCTCTTTGATCTTAGATCTCACCCTTTCTTGATCACCTTAGCAGATGGAAACAACTTTCTGAGTTTAGCTTCTTAGATCAAGATTGGTGCAAGGGCTAAACAAAAACCTTGCTTGGGTTGTTCCTGCGTCAGGCCCTAGCAAGTAAGAAATTGAGAAGAGTCACCCCATACAGGCAAAGAATGGGGTGAATGGGCAGAACACACTCATAGTGAAGGTCAAACTCCTGGTCCAGGTGTCCAAGACCCTTCACCATCAAGCCTTGTTCGACCATCAAAGCTTCCACTCTTTTGCAATCGATGGGGATTCTGCACAGAACAGCTGACTGTGAAGATCCAGGACACAGGACAATCACTACATCTGCCATCAAGCAAGAACTGGTATTAATGACACACGGATAGACAGGTCCATGCTGAGGGTGATGTGGCTACTTGAGCCTGGGGCAGGCAGGCAGCAACCACATCTGACTCAGTTTCCTCCTACAAGGGGAACACCAAGATTCCACGGAATCAACAGGGTGGAAGCACGGCCCGGCCCCAACAGCATTGCAATCTCCAAATGAGACTAGGTCAGGTTTGGTTCTCCAGCATCTATGATTAATATCAACTCATGGTGGACAGTTTGACCTACACCATACCCTGAAGCAAACACCAGGCACACCACTCCCCACAGCAGGGTTTCTCTTACACTTCCCTCCTCACTGGGGGCCCCAGGTAGAGCGCCTTCCTGCTCCCCATCTCCAGGGTCCTGGACTCCAGAGAGGCTGCAGGAATTGGGGACTCATGGCTATGGGCCTCAGCAGGGCCTGTGCAGGAAGGTGAAGCACGGATTTCAGGTGAATAAACAAAGGAGGACAGGACATAACAAGGGAGGCTTGGAATCCCTGGCCACTGGGAGTCCAGGAGCAGAGAGGTGGAAGGTGAGAAGGAATGTGGCTAGAAAGCCAAGAGGAAAATACTGGGGGGAAGGAACCCACTGGGCAGGCCTCCACGCAGGCAGAGGAGACGTGAGTTCTTGGAATGAAAGGCCAGTGCCACCAGAAGACATATGCTGCTCTGAACAGGTGCAGTGACCCCACAGAAACGCCTGTGGGATGAGGTCTCCGGCTTTGCAGAGCCACCGGGCTTGTGGGGGCGAAGTGAGATGAGACCTTTCATAACACCCTTTCACCACCCTGGTGAGAGTCACCCTAACAGGACCAATTCAGGCCTTATGGGCTACTCTTACAAGTAAGTCATATGAGGCAGAGACTTCTAGGCATCTACTCAATATCCATTCCTCGTTTTTTTATGAGTGGGACACTGGGCATTGTACCCAGTTGATGAGTCAATCTCTCAACCTCCCTTGCAGAATGTGTTAGGTGCAACCCCCGTCACCTCCTTTTTTCTGTTAACTGGAATGTGGACGTGATGGCCAGCGCTCCAGCAGCCATCCTAGACCATGAAGCAACCTTGAGGATGGTGCCTTTTGCTAAGGGTGGTGGAGAGGAAAGATGAGAGAAGGCTGGCCTAGGATGTTCATGGGGCCACCATGCCAATGCTGGCCTGCCTTCGTACAGATTGTGTGTGTGTGTGGTGTGTGTGTGGGGTGTGTGTGTGTGTGTGTGTGTGTGTGTCTGTGTGTAAGAGAAAAATAGCCCCTGTGAGTTTAAGACGTTGTTTGGGGCTTTCTGCTATAGGCAGCCAGCTCAGTCCTAACTGATCACATCCTGTGGTTTCTGGAACACCTGCCTCTACTCTTTTCCCTAAACCTCCCCCACCTACTAGTCAATGATGTTTGACATCCTTCAAGAGGTCTAACCTTTCATTCCATAACCAGAGACGAAAAGTATAAAATGCAAATGTCTGTGATCAGTAATGTCCCCAGAGAAATGTATCACCACTGAAGAACATTCTGAATTCACCTGCCACCCACTGATAAGCAAAACTGGCCTAACCCAGGTTTGTTCCTCATTTGATAGGAGGTCAAAGGGTATGAAGCCATATTAAGCATGCCAAAGGGAAAGGGGCAAGAGAAATTCCCCAAGGGGGAGAGCGTTTATAAAAAGACAGCCTGGGCAACCCAGGGTCATGCAGCCATCTGTCAGTGCCTCTTGGTAGAAACACGGCTTTATGCAAATGTGAAAAGGATATGATATGACTTTTGGTATCAACGAGATATGGGTTCAAGTGGTAGAGCTCTTGTCAGCTATGTGACCAGGTGCAAGTTACATAAATGTTAAGACTTCAGTTTCAGCATCTGAAAAATGGGAATAATAGTAACTACCCATGGAGGTGTTCTGAGGGTTAGATGAGACCAACCTATGACGGTGCTTCTATATGCCATAAGCAAACCTGGTATCATTGCTGTCCTCCTCCTCATGATCATCAATGATAATTATAATCCTGCTTTTGACCAGGAGGCTCAGAGAGTCTAAGGAACTTGTCCAAGGTCATTAGCTAATAAGTGACGAAGTGTAGGTCTTTGTCATACGAGGGTTTGTGTTCCCTCTTTCATACTTCACTTTGTAGCTTAAACAAGAAATACTGAACTTGGTCTTCTCAAAATCATTTCCCATTTTATAATGAGAAGAATATGACTTTTCCTTCTTCCCCTACAGGCGAGATGCAATCCTTGAGGTTTGTGTGCTTTGAAAATTGCAGAGTGGTTTGCACGTAAGATACCCCATGTCATCTCCCAGGTTTATAGGTAAATTCTTTGCAGGAAAGTATTGTGGTTGGCACAGCTATGCAGGCATAGAGTAAATATTCAATAAACATGTGGGCTGAGCCCAAGAGGGCTGTGGTAGGTAGGACCCAATGGCATTGACATGAGGTTTCCTGCTACCTCCAGAATCGAGGCACTGGGCGATCGTATGGGGGTGGAGTCAGGAAGCAGGGGGAGGCCCCCAGCCTTGATAACAGGCCCACTTCCTCTGCCACCCAGCCACATCAAAGCAGAATAAACTGTTTCATTCATTTCCATGGCAACTGGGTCCCTAAGACTTCACGGGGGGGTGGGGAGGGCCCACCTCCCTGTGTCCCTTCTCATTTCTCCCTGTGACTTTACCAGGACCTACCTTCTAAGCTAACACCACTGTAACCCTTACTGCCCCCAGCACTGTGAAATCAATTAGGCCAACATTAATCATCACTAACTGCATTGACAGGGTGGCATTGCTATACCCCATTTTACAGATGAGGAAACTGAAGCTCACAAGCTAAATGTCTTGCTGAAGGCCCACAGTTAGTAAGTAGCAGACCCAGGATTTGCAAGTACAATGGTCTTGTCCCAAGGACTAGAAGCCACTAAGTTATTCAGCCTCTCCTTCAAGCATTCAAGTTCCCTGGCCTTCATTCTAGCCCTCTCTCCACTTAACTGGGGGTGGGAGGGACTCAGGAATTGGGCAGCAGGCCTGTTAAAAATCATAGGAAAGGCCGGGAGCGGTGGCTCACGCCTGTAATCCCAGCACTTTGGGAGGCCGAGGTGGGTGGCTCACGAGGTTAGGAGTTCGAGACCAGCCTGGCCAATATGGTGAAACCCCGTCTCTACTAAAAATACAAAAATTAGCCTGGCATGGTGGCATGTGCCTGTAGTCCCAGCTACTCAGGAGGCTGAGGCAGAATAATTGCTTGAACCCAGGAGGCGGAGGTTGCAGTGAGCCAAGGTCATGCCACTGCACTCCAGCCTGGGTGACAGAGCGAGATTCCATCTCAAAAAATCATACGAAAGTATTTTTCAACAAGCTCATTTAAGGTAATTTTGTTTATTTGTCATTGATTAGGGCTTAGGTTCTTTAAAATTGAAGGTTAACTGGTGGATGTGAGATGAGTTGCAAGAGATTTTTGTTCAGTAGAAAAGATAACCTCAAAGGTTCTGGTTTTATACCCTTCTGTGATACTAACTATTTGGTATCTAACTTTGAGTCTTACTCTAGCTTCCATGAGGAGCTCATCTCAGTTTCTTGGATCTTCCTCTAAGCCAGCTCTATCATCGTGCTGGTTTCCTCATTAATGAGCGGGCACAGGCTCTCTATATATTTATATATGTGTGAGGTTTTGGAACTGTTTGAAAATGATTCCCCGAAACGAGGGAGAGTTGATGGTTTCCTATTTTGGTTCTGCTTTCCCTGGAAGAGGAGAGGTTCCTACCATGGGTAGTTGGCTTGAGCTGCCCTCTTGGGGCATCTGACTTCTCCTTGGTCACCAGGATATCTGAAGCTTCACATGGTCCCGGGAAGGATGTGGAGGAAAAGGCCGTCAGCAGTGAGTGATGGTTCCAAGGGTCCCTCCTGCTCTGAGGCCAAAGGATCCTCATTCTACTTCCGGCTCCAGTTGCTGCCCTGCCTGGCCCCTGTGCTGCAGGCTTCACATTTTATCATTCCAGGGCCTGGGCCTCACCACCGCCAGCCCCTCTGTGGCACATCTGCTTTCTGTGCTGCCCAGAAGGAGTTTCTACCCAGCCGCCTGCAAAAATATCTCGAGGCATAGCGTGCATTGAGCTGAGGAGGGACAGCTGGTTCTACTTGAAATTGGGAAGTGGTCTCCCCACAGGTAATCCCCTCCTCCAACCCCACAACTCCCTTATCCTTTTCAAAATAAAAAAGAACCATTTCGGTCTTTGGTGGAAACCCAAGGCCCTGCCAAGACATTTGCATTTTAAATTCTTTCTCTGAGCGTTGTCAAAAGGAAGAAAAGCATTGCCTCCTAGCAAAGGAACTCCAGTCACCAGCAAGAAGCTCAGACGGCATTCTGATCTGTTTGTCTGGGGGGACAGGGGGAGGGAGTGAGGGAGGGAATGAAGGAGTTTGACCTTAAACTGGGGTGTTCCTTTAGGGTTTGTTCCTTTAACTGGTTTGTTCCTTTCCTTGGGAAGCTGGGTTGGCAGACCCAGCTTTTACCTTTCAGAGTCCAGCGCCTCCTAAGGGTCTTCCTGATGTCCTAAATCTCCACCCAAGTCTCTACCACGAGGTGAGGACCTTGTTATAGGTAGACTTGGGGGTTGGCCATCCCTAGCTGTACCTGCTCTGCTCTTTGTAATGACAGACAGCTGACTGATGGGGGGGCGGGGGGCAGGCAGATCAGCTGATTGGGCGAGGCACAGACAGGTCAGCTGACTGGGTGGGGCGCAGACAGATCAGGTAACTGGTTGGGTAGGAAAGTTATGAACGCTTCCAAAGAAATTTACAAGCCAGTCTTGAGCTTTCTAGGGTGCATAAATTGTTGGGGAATAAGATTTGGTACTTCTATTCTGTGTGTGTTTAATGTGTAAGGTGAGAATTAAACGCTGCCGTTACTAAACAGGGCCTGGTGCATGTATACATTAGAAAGAGAGAAAACAAAAATGGGATTATAACATACTTAGTATTGGGGGGACTGCTTTTTCGCTCAACTAGTTACTCAACATCTTTTGAGCTCAGTAACTATTTCTACAATATCATTTTTAATAATTGAATATCATTCCACCAAATGACTTTGCCGCAGTATACTCAGCCATGTTCAATATTTAAGTTTTTTGGCATTGGTTGATTATTAGCAAGGATGCGTTGATGAACATCTTTGTAGCTAAATCTTTGTACATCCATAGAGATTCATCAGGATAAAATTCAGGAATGGAATTGCTGGGTGAAAGGGTGTGCTTTCTGATGCTTTAGCAAACACAGCCCCCCATTCCTCACCAGTGCTGGCATTTTTATTCTTTCTTTTTTATTTTTGCCAATTTGATAGGGGGAGAAAAGATTCTTGCTCTTTAGTTTTGCATTTTCTTTATGAGTAGTGAGGGTGAATATTTAGGGGGGTTCTTTTTTGATGTACTTGAATCATATTTATTCATATTTCCATAAGTGTACTTGCCTATTTCTTAATGGACTAAAAAAAAAAAAACTTCTTCATGGGTTTGATACATTAGTTTTTTTTTTTTTTTAGACAGAGTCTCACTCTGTTGCCAGGCTGGAGTGCAATGGCACGATCTCGGCTCACTGCAACCTCTTCCTCCCGGGTTCAAGCGATTCTCTGCCTCAGCCTCCCGAGTAGCTGGGACTACAGGTGTATGCCACCATGCCCAGCTAATTTTTGTATTTTTAGCAGAGACAGGGTTTCACCATGTTGGCCAGGATGGTCTCGATCTCTGGACCTCATGATCTGCCCACCTCGGCCTCCCAAAGTGCTGGGATTACAGGTCTGGGCCACAGTGTCCGGCCTGATATATTAATTTTTATTGCAAATATTTTTCTCAGTTTGTCATTTACCTTTCACTCAAAGTGGGCTTGCCATACGAAAAGCTTTAAATTTTATGCTTTCATATCTGTTAGTCTTTTCCTTTATAATTTTTGCCCTGGGGAATATGTTTGGCATCTCTTCTCCACTCCAGGCTAGTACAACCTATTTTTCTTCTGTAGTTTTTGTGGTCTTGTCTTCTACACCTAAACCTTTAATGTATCTAAAAGTTATTTTTATGTTTGCGTTAGAACTCTTAATTTTATTTTTTAGACAGAATTTTTTTTTTTTTTTTTTGAGACAGAGTTTGGCTCTTGTTGCCCAGGCTGGAGTGCAGTGGCATGATCTTGGAGGCACTTGAACCTCCACCTCCCAGGTTCAAGTGATTCTCCTGCCTCAGCCTCCTGAGTAGCTGGGATTACAGGCTCATGCTACCATGCTCAGCTAATTTTCTATTTTTAGTAGAGATGGGGTTTCACCATGTTGGCCAGGCTGGTCTTGAACTCCTGACCTCAGGTGATCTGCCCGCTTCTGCCTCCCAAAGTGCTGGGATTACAGGCATGAGCCACTGCACCTGGCCTTTTTAGAGAGTCTTCTAACTCAGTTTTTTTTTATGGTCTACCAATTATCCTGATATCATTTATGAAATGACTGATTTTTTTCATCAGTAATTTGAGGATGCCACTTTGTCATATAACTTTGTATATTTAATCTGTTTCTAGATACTACATTTTCTTCCAATATCTACCTATTTTTATACCCATAGTGTGCTATTTTAATAACTATAGCCCTATAGTACCTTCAAAAAATGCAAATATTTCCTTCTTACTCTCCTTTAAAAATACATGAATGAATATATACTAAGTGCATAAATAAATCTTTCATAGATTTTATTTATTTTCTTTATATATAAATTTATTTATTTGTAAAATATTTATATATTATGTTTATTTTTTATTTACGTATATTTTATAAATTTTAAAAATATCTTGGTATTTTGATTGTGGTTACGTTTATTTTCCCAATACCTGGTCTTGTTGCAATATTGATTCAACTCAGCAATAAGATTCTTCAATTATTCATTCTTCAGCAGAGCTTGTTTCCTCTATAGAGGTTATTAAAATTTCTTTTATTTTTTATTTTTAATAGCTATTGTAAATTTTTTTAATTATATTTTCTTACTAGTTAATGCTAGTTTATAAAAAAGCTCTTAGCTACCTGTTTTCTAGTTCTGACAGTTCTTCGTTCAGGGGATTCTCTCAGTCTTGACAGAAAAAGCAATTGTTTGAGCTCCAACTAATTAAAATTTCTCTTCTTCAGAAGAGAAAGCATTCTTTATTTTTGTCTTTTTGCATAGGCAAATACCTATAAGCCAAAAGAGGAAGATTATTGGCTCTAAAGAAGATGCTTCTAGTATTTTACCTTGGGCTGTTGCCATATTAAAAGCACTTCTAGAGTAATCGTTTCCATATATTGAGGGGTTTTGAATATCAGGAATGATGATGAATTTTATGAAATATTTTAGAGGCATCTATTGAGATGCTTTTGCGAATTTATTCCTTTGAGTACTGATTCGCTGAGCCGCTTCTCAGTAAATCACACTTGATAAGTTTTCTCCTGCACTATAGTAGCTTCCTTAGACCTGATTTGCATGTCTATGACAGCACCTGCAATTTCTGAAGAACTCCTACTTTTCAGACCCCACACATGAAAACTGAGTCCCGGGTCTTGTCCACATTTGTCACAGTGATCATTGTTCCTAGTACCAGCCACCTTCCGTGACCCAAACTGCATCAACCCACACACACAATTACCTACTTGTTCCTAGGGCACAGAGAACATGCAAAGGCCTCTTGTCAGCATCCTGGGGGCTTCTCTGTCTGACCTGGGCAGCCTTGGAGACCCCTTGACTAACCAGATCAGAGGCACAGGCCAAGGTGGGGTCTCCTTGCCCTGAGTGCCTGCTCCTGCTTCCCCTAACAATCCCTCCTCGAGTTACCTCCCATGTTTACTTTCATCTTGTGTGGATTCAACCATCAGATGCTTGATGGTGCTGTGAAGAGGAGACTCCATGTTTGTGAACCAAGGCGTCGGCAGAGATGAATCAAAGGATGCAAGGTAAGGAGTGTCACAAAGAATAGTTTCAGAGGAGTTGGTAGCATTCTGACCTTGTGAGCCCTGTCCCCCGTGCCAGCTGCCTCAGTGCTTACCTGGGGCCTTGAGTTCAGCATCGATGAAGGTGAGCAGCTCCTGGCAGATGCTGCAGTAAGGAACAGGCCAGGTCAGGAACCGGTGGTAGGTGCTGGCTGCCTTCAGAAGGAGATCCGAGTCTGGTGGGAAGTGTGGTGTCTAGGATGGAGGCAGGCAACAAGCAAAGAGATCTAGGTGAGAAAAGGCTCAGATAGTCCCAAACAGCTTCTGCTCCCTTTCTGGAATATTCCACAAAAGACACACATTTCCTGGCAGCAGCGTGTCCCAGGACAAGGTCAGGTGGAACTGGAAGTTACCCACAGGGAGTGGGTTACAGATGGAAAAGATGGCACCCGGGGTGTCTCTGCTGGGAGGGACTTGCTTTACCCAATGCTTGAGTGAGCCTCTCTGAAAGGCTGTCCCCTTACTGGTAAATGGTGCCATTGCTGACACTTGTTATGGATAATGGTCTTCAATGCCTAAACCACCTTTACTTAAATAGCCTCATTACAGGTAAATGTTTATTTTTTGAGGGTGGATTCAATGGTCTTCAGTGTTATGTTATGGATAATGGTCTTCAATGCCTAAACCATCTTTACTTAAATAGCCTCATTACAGGTAACTGTTTATTTTTTGAGGATGGATTCAGTCAGTGTACATATTTGATGCCCCCTGTCTGGTGAATACAGGGGGTGATCACATTGGGTGAAACCGACCACTGGGGTGAAAAATGAGGTGGACATAGAATATCTCTTGTGGCTTGTGAACAGACAGTGACAGCAGTTCCTCCATGGGAGCCCAGAGATGCCAGGCACCATGGCGGCCACATGGGAGTCACTGGAAGCCTCTCATGGTGGCTGCTCTGAAGCCATCTGAGGGTTGAAACCCATTTCACATGCCCCTGCTTGACAGTTTCTCTCTCTGCCTATCTCCAGAGGTGTGAGGGCTCTGCCCCACATAGAGGTCGCTCCTCCCCCTCCTCCCTCACCTCCCGCATCCTGGCCCACGTGGACTTACACAAAGAACAGTGGAATAGAAGAGCAGGGCCAGCGGGGTGAGCAGGTCGTAGGTGCCCTTCTCCTGGACCTGTGGAGAGGAGGAGAAGGAGAATGAGACTCATTCACGGGGTCCAGGGCTCCCTGAGGCAGAATACAGTGGTTCTTCCTCATTCTAGCCTTTCTTTTTTCCTTCTTTTTTTTTTTTAAGTGAAAAGTAATGCAATCACATGACAAACATTTGGAAAATGGATGTAAACGAAAACACTCACAATTTCCCCTCCCAAACCCAACCACAGCTGTTTCAATGTCCCTCTCCTGATGCCATTTTTGCCCTATGTATTTTCTTTAATTTTTTTTTTTAATTTTATTTTAAGTTCTGGGATACATACGCAGAACGTGCAGGTTTGTTACATAGGTATACATGTGCCATGGTGGTTTGCTGCACCTATCAACCCATCATCTAGGTTTTAAGCCCCGCATGCATTAGCTGTTTGTCCTAATGTTCTCCCTCCCCTTGCTGCCCCCACCCCCCGACAGGCCCTGGTGTGTGATGTCCCCTCCGTGTCCACGTGTTCTCATTGTTCAAATCCCACTTATGAGTGAGAACATGCGGTGTTTGGTTTTCTGTTCCTGTGTCTGCGAAGCTATAAGCTGTGTGTATGTTTTTACTCCTAATGTATTTTACATATAGTATTATAAGTAAATTTCTGTTTTACTATATGGTCTCTAAGACTACCTTTTTTCCCTTCTGGTTATACATTTACCTGTTATTTGTGTTATAAATTTTTATAAATATTTTTCATGTACAGAAATTATAGGCGTTGATTTTTCATTCATGGATTTTCACTTTTGCATGCAAGGATCATGTAAATACTCATATATACTTTCTTATTTTCTTTGAAGCTTCGTTTTCTGAAATTGAAATATTTAGGCTGGGCGCAGTGGCTCATACCTGTAATCTCAACACTTTGGGAGGCCAAGGTGGGTGGATCACTTGAGGCCAGTTCGAGACCAGCCTGACCAACATGGCAAAACCCCATCTGTACTAAAAATACAAAAATTAGCCGGGCATGGTGGCGCACACCTGTAATCCCAACTACATGGGAGGCTGAGACTCTGTCTCAAAAAAAAAAAGGAGAAATATTTAATGCAACTAGAATTTCACCTGCTATATGGTGTCAGTTGGGGATCTTGCTCTATCTTTTTCCAAATGTTTAGTCAATTTTCCCTAAACCATTTAATAAATCTTACTGCCACAATTGTATCATATGTTAAATTTTGTTTATGCCCTTGGATAATATGCATCATTTTTAGCTGCATTATACTGCTTCTGGTAGACCTCCATATCTTATTAGTTTCTTTCTTTTTTTTTTGAGATGGAGTCTCACTCTGTCATCAGGCTGGAGTACAGTGGTGCAATATCGGCTCACTGCAACCTCTGCCTCCTCGGTTCAACCAATTCTGGTGCCTCAGGCTCCCAAGTAGCTGGGATTACAGGCACCCGCCACCACGCCCAGCTAATTTTTGTATTTTTTTTTTTTTTTTTAGTAGAGATGGGGTTTCACCATGTTGGCCAGGATGGTCTTGATCTCCAGACCTCATGATCTGCCCGCATCGGCTTCCCAAAGTGCTGGGATTACAGGCGTCAGCCACCGTGCCTGGCATCTTATTAGTTTCATTGTGGACATTCAAGATTATTTTCTTGGTATTTTACATATTTTGCAACAAACACTATTATGCAGCACATTCCTTTTTCTATAATTTGGATTATTTATCTAGAAAAGAGTTCAAGAAGTGGAGTCAACAGATCAAAGGTTATCAACATGTTTATAGAGTTTTATGACCTTTGAGACATATTGTCATATTGCTTTCCAAAAGGATTTTGCCATTTATACTATCTATATATATAAAAGTACCATTTTCACCATGTTCTTTCTGCACTGGTTTTTATCTTTTTTTAACAAAAAAAAAAAAAAGAGAGAGAGAGAGAGAAATAGGGTCTTGCTCTGTCGCACAGGCTGGAGTGCAGTGGCACGATCTTGGCTTACTGCAGCCTTGACCTCCTGGGCTCAAGCAATCCTGCCTCAGCCTCCCAAGTGGCTGAGATTACAGGTGCGCACCACCACAACCAGCTACTTTTTGTATTTTTTGTAGAGACGAGGTCTTGCTATGTTGCCCAGGCTGGTCTTGAACTCCTGGGCTCAAGGATTTCTCCCACCTGAGTCTCTCAAAGTGCTTGGATTACAGGCACAAGCCACTGTACCTGGCCTTACCTTTTGTTTTTTAGCTAATTTGTTAGGCAAAGTTTGTCTTATTATGGTTTTAATTTGCATTTATTTTATTATCGCTTTTTCATATTTGTTTACAACTTCTATTTATCCTTTTGTGAACTGCCTCTCTGATACAACCTACGACACCACATACACACATGTGCACACCACATGATTTAAAATTCATTGGTCAGAAGGTTTCTCGGTCCATTCTGGAACTCGTGGGGGTTGGAGATACAGAAAAAGCCCCATCATGTCTTCTGTGCTAGATGAGCTCAGTAGGCTCACATTTAGAATCCTCCTTCTCTTTACCCTTAATAGACAATGTGTCTACCAAGCCTTGCAGATCGGACCTTTCTATGAGACCCTCCTCTATTGCTAGACGGTGGTCCAGAGTTTCCATCTGGGTTTATATGTTATGCGCTCCAGAGGTGGTTCAGCTCTTCTGAGCTGGTTGGCTTATGATGAGAGTAAAAAAGTACCAGGTAAATAGTGGGGTCAGAACTGTAACCTTGGGCATCTTCTTATAGGGATAGGTAACTGAGAGTGAAAGTGACATGTTTTCCAAATCACATGTATTTAAAATAATTAAAACACACACACACACACACACACACACACACACACACACACAGAATTATTTATAAAAGAGCCCAAATCCTCTTTGGGGACTCACAGCTATTCTAGAACCCAAGCCCAGCTCAGCACTAAACACATTCCTCTTCTTTGTCATGAAAGCCACTGACTGAACTATGAGAGGAGGCCTCAGTTTACCTTTCTGATCAGTTTTCTCTTTCATGTCTTTGTTTTTATGGATCTTTTTGAGGAAAGGAATTGGGTAAAGTGTCTTCTCCCTTCCTAGTCAATACCTGGACTTACAAGCCATGTCTGTAGCTGAATTCAGGACCCTAGCTTGCATATGATGTGTTCTTACTGAATGCACCCCCTTCTTAGAAACCTCTCATATGGAAGCGCTGCTGAAACACAAAACTCACAGGTTCCCAGGGCCTTTGCCAAGCCCCTGTGGAGGTCCAGGCACCCAGGAATGATGTTCTCTGGGACCTATTTCTCCACTTTACGAGGCCGACCCCAGCTCTGCCCTTCAATTCCTGACTCGCCCTCACCTCTCGGGTCTTCTGCAGGATCTGCTCAAGGAGGATAAGGAAGTGGCCTGGGTCCCTGCTGACCAGCTCCTGCAGGCTCCAGCAGTTCAGACACAGCCCAGCTGGAAAAAGAGAGAGAGGCAAGGGGTCAGTTCTGGTGTCTTCCCGCCACACTCAGGCAGGGGCTGTAAACAAGGGGCATTTATGCTGGAACATTCTTCTGTGGTATTGCACTGGAATACTCTCTTTTTCTGAGACAGAGTCTTGCTCTGTCGCCACGCTGGAGTGCAGTGGTGTGATCTCAGCTCACTGCAACCTCTGCCTCCTGGGTTCCAGCGATTCCCCTGCCTCAGCCTCCCAAGTAGCTGGGATTACAGGCACGCACCACCGCACCTGGCTAATTTTTGTATTTTAGTAGAGATGGGGTTTCACCATGTTGGCCAAGATGGTCTCGATCTCCTGACCTCGTAATCCACCCCCCTCGGACTCCCAAAATGCTGGGATTATAGGCGTGAGCCACTGCACCCAGCCTGGAACACTCCTTTCTAAAGTAAGTTAATCTAGGAGAAGATGCTGGATCAACACTCAGCCCTACCATGCCCCATCAAGACATAATGACAAATTCTCTGTTCCTGCATATGCAAGAGACACAGGGGTTGGAGATGCGGGCTGGGAACACCTTTAGAGGACAATGAGCTCACCACGACTCCGCTCCCTGTGGAAGCACCAGTTCTCCCACAACCTCTCCAGCCCTGGTTTCCTACAGTGGGTTCTGGTGCCTATGAGTTGCAGGGAGGTTAGAACAGAGGCAGAAATTGCTGGAAGAATACAGAGAGGAGCCACAGTGAGTTTCATCCCAAGACGCAAGACTGAGTCTACAGCAGCCACGGAGCTTCCCAAGAACGGCAATGGAGCCCAGGAAGGGGAAGCTAAACGAGTTCTATTTTAAAAGCTGCCATGAGCACTTTGTCACTCTGTAACTTCCCCAGACTTTCTTATTTTGTCAATCTCTGTTTCCCTGCAGTCAGCAAGGGTAAACCCCTAAAAATTAAAGGGACGGCCCGGGGCGGAGGAGCAGGGAGGGGCTGTGTGTGTGTGTGTGTGTGGAGTGGGGAGTGAGAGCCGCAGGAGTGGAAATGGATTGAACTTGAACTTCGTGGAGCTCAAGCTCCAGGACCTCTCACGTGTACAGGCTCCTTCCAAAGTTCTGGAGGCTTCTAACAATGTGTCCATGTGGTCACAGGTTGTCAGAAAATTTGCAACAGTCAGATCTTTTTATATTCTTTTGCTTAACGATATCCCTCTCCCCAGCCCTACGAGCTTAGCCTCCATCAAAACCTGGGTAGCAGGCAAGAAAGAAAACTACCATTTATTGACCACCCACTATGTGCCAATACAGTGCTAGGCCTCTGAATACATTATCTTCATTGAGGCTCCCACTGTCCCTTCAGAAAAGTGGTTCCATTGTTATTATTCCCATTTTGCAGAAGGCAAGTAGGGCCAGGGTCCTAGGAGGATA
This sequence comes from Hylobates moloch, assembly GCF_009828535.3. NCBI lineage: Eukaryota > Metazoa > Chordata > Mammalia > Primates > Hylobatidae > Hylobates > Hylobates moloch. The sequence goes on from NW_026652294.1 coordinate 39,927,790, forward strand.
CGTGGCCTGTGCAGGGTTGTAAAGCCAATGGGAGATAGCTTTAATCCAGGTCTGTCTCATTCCAAAGGCCAAGGACAGCCTCTCAGAGGAAGCAACATTTGAGCTCAGACCTGGATGAGAAGGAGCCAGCTATGTGTAGTTCCCAGGGAAGAGTTCCAGGCAGCAGGTGCAAAGGTGCTGAGGTAGGGAGGGAACCAGGTATGTTCAAGGAGCACTGCGTGGCTACTCACGGAGAAGTTAGGGAGGCCAGTGAGATATGGGGCATGAGAAAGCTCTACAAGCATAAGGAATTATTACAGCCAGGCGCCAGCCTTCAGAGACGCAATTGCCCGGGACTGCGGACACCCTATTTTTTAGTCCTGGGAGATGGGAAACACAGAGGCCTCCTGCTCTCTGCAGCTCTGCTGAGTTTTCCCTTATTCTATAGGGAAGAAGAGGCTAGGACTATGAGGGAACTAGAAACAAACAAACAGGAGAATTCTGGGGAGAGCTGCCTGTGAATTCCCAGCTGCTTTTTCAGAATCAGCAGTTGTGGTTTTCTAAGCAGATTCGATGGATTCTTCCAGAAGCAGAAGGCAGCCAGCCCTGAGTAGGATGAGGAAGATGCCGTGGGAGAAGGGAGAAAGTGCCAGATACTGAGGTCTGAGCATATCAAGTGCTGTGCCAGGCACCTGCCCAGGAGAAGCCTGGGGCTTGCCCAAGTCACGCAGACAGGGTTTGACCTAGAATTTGCCAGCTTCCATGCCTGGTCCAGTGCCCACCATGGCCCCTGAGGCTTCCTTGAGCCCTCAAACACCTCCCCGGCTCCCTTGGACCTACCTGACCAGGAGGTGGAGCGGCGGCCGAGGCTGAGTCCGTGCAGGCAGCGTTCCAGGGCATGCTGGATGCGGTCCTCCGTGCATGTCGTGGCCCCTGGCTGCATCCTGGGTCATCGCCTGAATGGGGGACAGACACCGGTCAGCTTGTCGAGCTCCTTTCCCAGAGAGCACCTGGTCCAGTAAAGACAATGGGTGCTCACAGTGCAGTGTGATCAGCTCAGCCCAGCTATAGCTCAGGTGCTGTGGAAATAAGACCAGGGGCCTTACAGCTGCCTCCAGGGTAGGAACGGCATCTGGAGGGCCACATCTGAGTGGCAGGACAGAGCACCCCTGCAGCAGAACGGGACAGAGGTGTGGGAAGTAAGGGGTCAGGGATGGGAGCAGAGAGGTGGAAAGGGACCTGCCTTCCCCACTGGGCAGTGGGGAGTGTCGCCAAGTACCCAGGGAGTGGTCGGACCACAGTGGGCTGGGCAGGAAAGACCCTGAGGGGAAAATCAGAATCACTTGGAGGACTTTTTCTGAATTTCCAGGGCTGTGTTTTCCAAACCTCCAGGGATGGGGCAGGGAGCGTGTTCCTGATGAGAAGGCCACAGCAACTCCCTCAATATGCTTGGAGGGAGCTCCCTCTGACTGGGTGCCCAGGTCACAGGCATCTGTTTCCTTTCTGCCCTAACCTCCACTTTTGCCATTTTTCTTTCCTTCCCCTGGGGCTTGGCAATGTTACCTGTCATTCAAAGACCTTCTTCCTCATCCTACTGAGGAGAATCCAAGGGGTGCTTTGCTGAGCTGGAAAGCCACTGAAGTGGGAATTTCAGGAGGGTTTTAGCCCCGTATGGGGAACTGAGAGCCCCCAGCAGGGCCAGCCCAGCTTCTTAGTTATGTATGAGGGCTCCCGGGTCTCTGGGGAGAAGGTTATTTGGCCAGTGATTAAGCCTGGCTCCGGCATCCGACAGACTTACACTCAAACCTGGACTCTGATATTTGCTAGCCATGTGACTTTGGGCAAATAACTTTTCCAAACTTCCGTTGACTTATCTGTAAAATGGGATGACAATGGTGCTAACCTCATGGGGCTCTTGGGAAGATAAAATGCTGTAGCAGATGCGCTGAGTAAGCTTCCAACACGCGAGAGCTGTCCTGCTACAGTCATTGCCATCATCGCCCCGGCCTCAGGGGATGCCACTGCACTCACCCCTTCTGGGCAGACCCCTTCACTGGCCAGTCAGGCCAGGCCGTAGAGGGATGCCAAGAAAGCTGCAGTTCAGCTCTGGAAGCCAGAAGAAGAAGCACAGAGCTCAGAGCTGAGCCATGCAAATGACATACAAAGAGGGATAAAATCCTAGCCTGGGTTCAGCGGTGTGGCTAGAATATTCAGCTTACGGAGGCCCCACAACGGCAAATCCTCCTGCCTCCCCAGCTTGGGAGGCACCGCACTCGCCGCATGAAAACTAAGCCCTTTGTGAGCTCTCCAGCATGCTTTCACGGTGTCTGTGGTAGGCTATGCATTCCAAAGCCGGACAGTGCAGCAGTGGGCACACAGGAAGCGGCACATGCACCTTGGTTCCATCACGGGTTCACTGACTGTCTGCCACGTGCCAGGCACTAGGGAGACAGCAGTGAACCAAGCAGCTGTGCTCCTTGGTGGGAGACACAGACGCTGAGCAATGGAACAAAGAAAGACGTGATTCCAGGAAGCGAAATATGCTGTAAAGGATGGTGCTGGGAGTGGGACAAGTGGGGACCCCCCTCCAGGATGTTGGGGGGTCAGGGAGGCCTCTCTGAAGAAGGGACTTTTAGGCTGGATGAGGAAGCCAGGACAAGTGAGGGGGAAGAGTGCTGGAGAAAGGGGAGCCAGCCCATGCCGCGGTCTGGGTGCAGGAATTAGCTTGCTGAGGACCTGGACCCAGGGGCATAGGCCAGGGTGCTGGGCTGGCCCAGGACAGAGAGTAACCCATTAGGTCCCATGCCTTCTGGCTGCGGAGGTGAAGAGCTGAGTTCAGAAAACCTTTCACAGGTGGCTGGGTGCAGTGACTCATGCCTGTAATCCCAGCACTTTGGGAGGCTAAGGTGGGCGGATCGCTTGAGGTCAGGATTTCGAAACCAGCCTGGCCAACACGTTGAAACCCCATCTCTGCTAAAAAATATTTTTAAAAATTAGCCAGGCGTGGTGGCAGGCACCTGTAATCCCAGTTACCCGGGAGGCTGAGGCAGGAGAATCGCTTGAACCCGGGAGGCGGAGGTTGCAGTAAGTCAAGATCACACCGCTGCACCCCAGCCTGGGTGACAGAGCGAGATTCCGTCTCAAAAAGAAAAAAAAAAAAAGAAAACCTTTCACTCGTGACTCAAGACCTTGGGTGTGTCCATTAGCAACACCTGGCTGCCCAAAGACATCCTGAGGCCCTTCCATGTGACTTTTACAGTTGCCTTTGGATCTTCTGTTTAACATCTCCACAGGTAGCTCAGGTAGTGAGTCCACTGACCCTGAGCCAGACTGGGCAGAGCCCTCCCTGACCTGGGATTGTGCTGGTACCTGGCATGGATGAGCATCTGTGGGGACTGACACCTGTGATGAGGCCTCATCTTTCTACCTCCCGTGGCAGCCCGACCACAAGACCCTCTGGAGGTGGGTCCTATTCCAGCTCAGGGCTAACGGCACCTGCTGGAGGAGGTAGAACACCAGGCACCTTCACATGGATGAGCCTGGGGCATAAACGGCTGACCCAGATGTCATCAGCAACCCTTTGTCCTCACAGGCTGATTTCTCCCAGCTTACCCCCAGGGCAGGTTCTTGGAGGGAGCTCAGAGGCCTCCCCAGCAAGTCCCTCATTCTACAGAAGGGGAGGCTGAGGCCCAGTGAGAATAAGGGGCTTGTTCAAGGCAGCTGGGAGAGAGTTGACACTGGTATAAACAGACAAGGGGATCAGGGAGGACTTTTTATTTTCAAATTGTGGCTGAGACCCAATTCTAGGGAGAAAAGGTGCTAAATGCTCTGCATTCTATAGTTCTAAGAGCCACGGAGTATTGTCAAGGACGTGGGCGCAACCACCCCAGTGGGCTTGCTGGGAGGTGTCAGTCCAGAACCAGCACAGCGACCCGCCAATCCCTGTCATTATAAGATTGGAAGAGAAAAAGGGTTGTCAGCCATTCTGGAAGGTCCTTCCTTCTCTCCGCAAAGCCGAGGGCAGAGGGCTTTCAGAGAAGTCCTGACACAGACTGGGATGCCCAAAGCTGAGGGTGCTGCCACCAATTCCCCTGCCAGTGGTGAGATGGTGTTGAAACATCCAACAACAGGGCCTTCCCCCATCTCCAAGTTCCTCTTCTGAACCAGCGAAGAGGACTCAAGGTCCTTGCTGGGGACCCTGCATGGGGCAGAAAGGCCTGGAGTTGGGGTGGGTTGGTGGGACCCCAGAGGGCACAGAGAGAGCCAGTCCTGCTTCCACTTTTTCTTCCCATGTTGATAGGACGCCATGAGGCATGAGAATGGCTTGAACTCGGGAGGTGGAGGTTGCAGTGAGCCAAGATCGTGCCAGCCTGGGTGACAGAGCAAGACTCTGTCTCAAAAAAAAATCTAGACTCTCAGTTGCTGGGGATTGTGAGCCCCACCACGTCTATCTACACGAGCTGCCCCGCCCAGCCCTGCATCCTCCAGAGAAAGGGCCAAGGCTCACAGGAGTGTGTGCCAGAGGGGATACTGAGCAACACTCTCTCGGACTCCACCGGTGATGACCATGGCGGCTCACGGGGCCCAGGCGTCTCTAGCCTGGATCATGTCCTGAACCGTGTGATCTGGGTTTTAAGACCCCTCTGCCCAGCCCCTGCTGCGATGGCCAAGCTGGTTATGCCATGAAGCAGGAGTGAGTCATCCTGCTCACTCATTACGTGTCCCACACTGTAATGGATGCAAACACAAGATGTAAATGAATGTTCTCAGCCAACACCACTTCTGCACACTCCTGTCCTTAAGGGGGCAGAACATAGTGCCATGGGGCTGCTGCTAGTACACCCCGCCCAATGCCTGCCTGCCCATGGCTTCTCTTTCTCATTCTGGGGCTGCCTGCGACTTTCCCATCTCTTGGCCTCAGTGCGCCCCTTCCCCCCAACCCCGCCCTGTTCAAGGGACACATCAAAGCCTTCTCCACGGAAAGGCAGGATATCCTCAGGCACTGGTGGAATTCTGGTGTGCCAGTCTCCCCGGCATTCCAAGGCTTTCTCGAGCTTGCCCCAAGTTGTTCTCAGAGGCAGGACTTGCCCAAATCACTAGCCCCTGGGAGCCTGAGAGACGGGGAGAGGGAGCCCAGCCAGGGGACCCTCAGCTGAGCTGCCCTGGGGGTTAACCCAGCACACCGGGCTCACCACCCAGCCCTTTGACACGCTCATTTCCGTCTGAGTCAGTCATCAGCTGTTTCTTATGACTTGTCAGCAGAACCTCACGGCTTTGGGGCAGAGGTGAGGGGGGAAGACAGTGGCACCCGCTCTCCCAGCATGATGCCTTTTTTCAAAAGCTGGGCAAGCAGGGCCTGGCTTCCCTGGCATCACCCTCCCAAGCCCCCTCCCTATCTTGCTGAGAGGAGCTCCCATTGTAAAATTCCAGCTGCTGCCGGGAATGCCGCACCACCCCCCGCACCCGCCACCAATTCCCCTGCCAGTGGTGAGATGGTGTTGAAACATCCAACAACAGGGCCTTCCCCCATCTCCAAGTTCCTCTTCTGAGGCAGCGAAGAGGACTCATAGTCCTTGCTGGGGACCCTACATGGGGCAGAAAGGCCTGGAGTTGGGGTGGGTTGGTGGGACCCCAGAGGGCACAGAGAGAGCCAGTCCTGCTTCCACTTTTTCTTCCCATGTTGATAGGACGCCATGATGTGGAGGGCTCATCTTCCCTCTGGTGCAGGGCTGGTCAGAGGAGGCATAGGGTCTGCCTGGGTCCAGCTTCCCGAGGCAGCCCACAATGGGGCAGGGAGGAGAGCCTCTTGGGGGTTTCTAAATAGTAATGAAGGGAGGAATTAGAGGGCCTGCATCTCATATGGAGGGGGCCTCCAGGTTCTGGCTGGCTCTCCACACTGCTTTCCTGGTGTTCTGGAATATTCTAGGCCCATGCAGTCCTGGGCTGACCCAGCCTGCTTCCGTCCTGGATGACTCCTCCCTCTTCTGCTTCCTACCCTCCGAGGCTTGACTCTCCCTTCTCTGCCCCACTCCTTTCCTCATGCCTTCATAAGGCAGAATCTCCACCGTGACCTAAGTAAAATAATTCTTCCCAACACAGGAAGGATACACCAGAAATGAAGGAGATTGGTTAGTTACTATGGGAGGTGGAGGTGAGAAAAGGGTGGATAGGATCAAGGAATGAAACTGGAGATGAGGGAGGAGCAGCACTTCTCTGAGAATTATCTGTGTGTATAGCTTTAACGCTTAGAACCATGGCGATATTTTACATACCCAAAATTAAATAAATAATCGAAATCAACCAGGATATAGGGGCAGGGGACCAAAAATGGGAGACAAGCAATAACAAATTAACCTAACTGTATGATCAATTACTAACATAACCACACTGAGGGGGATAAAGAATGAAAGCGCTAACCTCAGTAACTTTGTAAAATGGTACTTTGACTGGATACTGGTCAAAGACAAAAATAAAAACTATAGACAAATACTGTTTTCCAGTTATTAAATATGTTTCTCATATGAATGTGAGTTAAAAATTCTAAAAGTTCAGGGGTGGGCATGGTGGCTCACGTCTGTAATCCCAGCACTTTGGGAGGCCAAGGCAGGTGGATCACCTGAGGTCAGGAGTTCAAGACCAGCCTGACCAATATGGTGAAACCCTGTCTCTACTGAAAATGCAAAAATTAGCCGGGCATGGTGGTGTGCGCCTGTAGTCCCAGCTACTCGGGTGGCTGAGACAGACGAATTGCTTATACCCAGGAGGTGGAGGTTGCAGTGAGCTGAGATTGTGCCACTGCACTCCAGCCTAGGTGACAGAGCGAGACTCCATGTCAAAAAAAAAAAAAAAAAAGAAAAAAAGAAAAAAATCTGAAAGTTCTTTATGTGTACACTAGGATTAGACAAATAAGTGAATAAACCATGGATAATGAGAGCTAAAGAAAGAAGTGACAAATAAAGAAGGGGGAAAGCTGGAACGAACCTTGTGGAGTTGGACCAGACTTGTAAGAATCAGTATGAGCTCATGGTTTTTAATGTATATACAGACAGATACATATAGAAAAATTTTAAAAAGATGTATGTGCTTGGATTAATACACATACATACATTTTCTAGTTCTGTCTACAGAGAAAGCCCAGAGGCATTACAAGCACACCTAGTGCCCAGATCTTGGTTTCTAAATACCATTTTCCAATAAAAGGAACCAGAGCTCCTTAGAGACATGGCTGATCCTAGGATTGAAAGAGGAAATATACAGAATAAACCCAGCACATCTTGTAGTGCCAGAAAATAAGTCAATATTTGAAAAACCATGGGGAGTGTCAAAAGGACATAGGGTCTAACCTGAAGGAGCTTCCAATGGCCACAGCTAGGACAATTTGAATGAACAAAGATAGTGATGAATTATAACTCATAGAATAAAATAAATACCCACGAGTCTATAGATAATTATAGATAATTAAATGTTATAGATAATTGAATAAAAACATAAATGGAGGAGAAATGACAGATCTTCTTTACAAAAGAATTCCAATTAATAAATGTGAGAGGAATGAGAGAAATAGAAAATTGCCACTAGGCAAACACCGTGGTAATAATTGTAGATCCACTGATGAATGCTAAAAATCTGTTAGTAAAAATCTGTGGAGAAATAGGATATTTGTATAGCCTCAAAGTATTCCCCCCAAATAATTACCACTTATAAAGGAGAAAACAAGAACTTCTCAGTGGAGAAACCCAGCAGACAGCACATTAACCATATGATCAAGGTTAACATGACCAGCAATAAGCTGTATCAGCATCATGTGTCCCCTGCCATAATGCACTGAGAAGGGAAGGACACGTCACTTCTTTGTTTGTTTGTTTCCAAAAACACATAACTACAATCATGAGAAAACATTACTCAAAACCCAGTTTGGAGACATTCTATATGGTGAGTACTATAGACGTTCACTATGGTGAGTACTCACCAAAGTGTTTGGTCATCAAAGATAAGGAAAGACAGAGGACTATCACAGATTGGTAGAGGCTAAGAAGACACAAAGGCTAAATGCAGTGTGGGATCCTGTACTGAATTGTAGAACAGAAAGAGAACATTAGGGGGAAAATACACTAAGATTCAAATGAGGTCTGTCGTTGAGTTAATAGTACTCTGTTAGTGATCATTTCCTGGTTTTGATAACTGCACCATGTTTATGTAAGTTGTTAATTAGAGGAAGCTGAGTGAATGGTAGACATGGCTCTAAGATCTTTTATATATTTACATAGCCTTATGCCCTTTCAGTATCTTTCCAGGCAGTTATCAAATGATTCACTACCTTACATCAGCTTCTCGAACATTGCTATTTCTTCTGTAGTCACAGTGGACAAGTGCAAGGCTGGCTGCCTCAAAATCCCCCAACCTGAAGTTCCTAAACTGGGGCTGAGAATTTCTGGGGCTCTGTGGGGGATTTAAGGGCTGCCTTTGAGAATGTTCAAGTTATGTTTTCATTTTAATGTCAGTCTAGATACAGTTCATAGTTAATATATTCTGGAACATCTTGATGACCACCTCATGACCAAATGTTACCAGATGTCCGTGCCCAGTTTGCATTTGTGTCATACCGTGTTGGTGTCTCCTAAAAGGACAGGGAACACCATGTGTGTGCTTGGGATCTGCCAGAGCTCAAGGTTAAGCACAATGAGTTAACATAGACAAATGTGTGGAAACATTCTTGGTGCATAACAAACATTCAATATATGTTCTCTGTTAGCTGTTAGAGTTTCCTCTCCTCTCCTCTCCTCTCCTCTCCTCTCCTTCTCTCTCTCTCTCTTTCTTTCTCTTTTTTTCTTTTTCTTTCTTTCTTTCTTTTTTTTTTTTTTTGACAGAGTCTTGCTCTTTTTCCCCGGCTGGAGTGCAGTGGCGTGATCTCGGCTCACCGCAACCTCAGCCTCCGAGGTTCAAGGGATTCTCTTGCCTCCTGAGTAGCTGAGATTACAGGCATGCACCACCATACCAGGCTAATTATTCTACTTTTACTAGAGACAGGGTTTCACCATGGTGGCCAGGCTGATCTCGAACTCCTGACCTCAAGTGATCCACCTGCCTTGGCCTCCCAAAGTGCTGGGATTACAGGCGTGAGCCACCATGCCCAGCCCAGAGTGCTTTCTTAACACACACATCTCAGCTGCCCAACTCTTGATGTCTTCGGGACTAGGCCAAGAAATAAAACACCTCCTGCATGATTCTGATGAACAGTTAGACTTGGAAAGTCATGCTTTTTATATTACACACACATGCATACACAAACACATTTGACTCTAAGACTGGGAAGGCACCTTAGGTACCATTTAGTACAACATTCCCACTCTACAGATAGGAAAACAAAGGCTCTGAGTGGTGAAGGGACTTGCCCAGATTAGACAGCAGTAAATCTGTAAGTAGAATCTGAGCCTGGAACGAAGGATAATCATGCATCCTTCCGCTTAGATGAGGATCGCACTCTCCTTGCTGCCCAGCAGTGAGTGACTTTAGCTGCTCTCCTCAAGGCTATTTTTGGAATCCCTTTTCAAATTTCTTCCAGAGTTATTGGTCTGTTCAGATATTGAACTTTATGTGTCAACTTTGCAAATATCATTGATTTTAATCAAGATTTTAAAGTTAACTAGCAAGAATCAGAAATTCCTATATAATTTTTACAATTACTTCTGTAATTTTAGCCCTTCTTTTAATGTAACATGTTTTCTTTTAAAATACAGATCCATATTTGTATTAAGTATTTTTTTCTTTTTTCTTTAACCTTGCCTCCAGTTCAAGTATCCTCCTGCCTCAGCCTCCCAAATAGTGGTTATAGGATATCACCATGGTGGTAATTTTGTATTCCACGTTGGTCAGGTTGGTCTCAAACTCCTGACCTCAGGTGATCCACCTGCCTCAGCCTCCCAAAGTGCTGGGATTACAGGCATGCATCACCACGGCTGGCTAATTTTTGTACTTTTAGTAGAGACGGGGTTTCACCACGTTGGTCAGGTTGGTCTCAAACTCCTGACCTCAGGTGATCCACCCGCCTCAGCCTCCCAAAGTGCTGGGATTACAGGCATGAGCCACTGCACCCGGCCTGTATTAAATATTTTATACTACTTCATAGTTCTTTAAATGTTTTTGACATTTACATTAAATGTAATAACTGATAACAGCAGTATTTTTGGACAGTGGCTTTAAGTTTCATTTATTTTATTACTCACTGTTTTGTTTTGTACCCTACCATTCCTATTTATAAGTCCTTTATTTTGGTTCCTGTCTTGCTCAGCTCGAGTATTTCGAGTAATTTCAGGACACATATGTGGGTGAGGTACTTTCTGAGACTTTATATGTCATGTGTCATTCATTCTGGCTCATGAATTATAGCTTTGCCAATTATAGAATTGGCATAATTCATAATTTTTCACCCTCAAAATGTTCATAGAAACCCAAGAAAATCAACTGAAAAATGGTCATACCAAAGAACAGAGTTAGGTAAAGTGGTTAGGCACAAATTAATATAGAAATCAATATTATCTAACTATGCAAATAAATTATGTTGGGGAAACAAGATTCCACTTCTAATAGCAACAAAAGTAATACAAATTGTTTAAAATACTTTAAAAATATGCAAGATTTTTACAAAGAAAATGTTTGAGGGACACAAAAAAGCAAAAGTAAATGGAAATACATATTCTGTTGTTAGGAAGATTCAATACCATAAAAAATTAATTCAAAAAGGATCAAAGATCTAAACGTAAAGTGCTAAAACTATAAAACTCTAAGAAGAAAAATTGGGGGAAGCTTCATCACATTGGATTTGTCAAAGATTTCTTGGATATAACACCAAAAGCACAGGCAACAAAAGAAAAAATAGTTAAATATCAAAATTTAAAACTGTGCATCAAAGGATACAATCAACAGGGTGAAAAGGCAAGCTACGGAATGGAAGAAAATATTTGCAAATCATATATCTGATTAAGGGCTACCATCTTGAATATATAAAGAGCTCCTATATAACTCAACAACAAAAACAAACCACCCGATTTGTTCATTCTCCATAAGTTTCAGCCTGGAGAATAGGAAGGAAGGAGGGAAGGAGGGAAATTGGGAGGTGGGAGAGAAGGAGGGAGGGAGGAAGGAAGAAAAGGAGGAAGGTAATTATTGAGTGGCTGATCTGTGTCAGGTACTATGTTGGGTGCTTTCACTTAGTTTGATAATCATAATTGATTATCAAATTGATTATCAAATTATCAATCCCCATTGTCTTGGGGATTAACATTCAGTTAATCCCCATTGTCTTGGGGATTAACATTCAGTTAATCCCCATTGTCTTGGGGATTAACATTCAGTTAATCCCCATTGTCTTTAATCCCCAAGACATTGATTACTTAGTTTGATAATCATAATCACCCTGTGACATTATCATAATTATTCACATTTCCTGCAGCTCATGGAGGGTAAGCCATTTATTCACTCAAGTTCCTACGGTCACAATTCCTACAGCCTGAGCTTGAAGTCCATGCAAAGTTGGCGTGACTCTCAAAGCCCATGTTCTTTCCTATGTCGTGTTCATAGGATTTCTACTGGTTTCTAGACACTTAAATGGCTGAGTGTACTGTTTCGTCTCAGTGTTGTAATTTGAGGTCTTGCATAAAAATTGGCTGAGTTTCCATTGTTAGTGATTCATTCTCCTTGGGTTAGGGCTGTTCACTTCCTCTGTCCTAGCTTATTTTTCAAGATGTAAGATTCTTGGAGGATGATTTAGCCACCAGATGAGTCTATTACAGCAGTGATGGTAGCTAGTGGGCAGGAGAAGGACTCTGGGGCCAGGAGAGGGAGGAAATGTGAAAAGGTAGGTGGACGTGGCGTGGAGGTCCAGGGAAGGCAGAAGATGAAGTAGAGATGTACCAAAAGAAAGAAACACTGAAGAAGCAGAGGCAAGACTGCCCACTTCCCCCCAACTTTGCTCAAGCCCTTCTTTACCAAGGAATGGGCACAGGAATGCTTGGGAAGCCCACAGCTGTGGTCAAGACCAAGAAGAAATGGGATGAGGATGAAGGAGGGGAAGGAGAAAGACACTAACATGTACACAGCACTGACCCTGGACCAGATACCATGCTTTGGGCTTGAAGCACATGATCTCATTTATTTTGAGCTACTCTAGAACACTCTGGACTTGCAGAGATGAGGAAGTTCAGCTCCTGTTGGCTAAAAGACTTTCCCAAGGACATACGGATAGCACAGAGAGGATTTGAACTAAGGTCTCTCTGGCCCACTCTTCCCAGGTAGAGTACCAAAAACACAATAGGATGTACAATGTCGCCTTTTCATATAATAATTTTAATAATAGCAGCTAATAGGAATTGAAAGCTTACTATGTGGCAGGCACCGTTCTAGGTGTTTCTATGAATGTCATTAAATCCATGTGAGGTAGACACTCCTTACCCCCATTTTACAGATGAGGAGACGGCGGTACAGAGCGTTCTCTCAGCTGGTAAATGAAGTATGCTCTAGGCAATTTAGCTTCTCCATGCAAGTAAGCGCAGCTATACTGGAGCCGGGGGTGGGCAAACTGAAATTACTGCCAAGCTGGGAAACCAGAGGAAGACTATAACAATAAAACAAGGAATAAGCTCCAGGCAGCAACCGAATTCTTTGGGCACCTGGGCTAAACCATGGGCACTTACACTGGAGACTGTTTAATCCTGCCACCTTTAAATATGGAGCCCATCTTAATGGTTAGACAGTGTGCACAGGAGAATAAAGCAGCAAATGAATGTAAACATAAAAACTCAAGAAAGGCCAATTACACATATATTGGCAGCTTTCTGGTTTTTCTGGATGTGGAAAAAATTGCAGTTGTGAAATTGCACCCTTCCCTTCCCTTCCCTTCCCCTCCCCTCCCCTTCCCTTCCCTTTTCAAGACAGGGTCTTGCTCTGCCTCCCAGGCTGGAGTGCAGTGGTGTGATCATACCTCACTGCAGCCTTCTGGATGTGGAAAAAGATTGCGGTTGTAACATTGCAGCCTTCCTTTCCCTCTCCTCCCCTCCCCCCTCCCCTCCCCCTCTCCTCCCCCCTCCCCTCCGCTCTCCTCCTTTCCCCTTCCCTTCCCTTTCCTTTTCAAGACAGGGTCTTGCTCTGCCTCCCAGGCCGGAGTGCAGTGGTGTGATCATACCTCACTGCAGCCTTGACCTCCTGGGCTCAAGCAATCCTTCTGCCTCAGCCTCTCAAGTAGCTGGAACTACAGGCACATGTCACAATGCCTGGCTAATTTTTTTTTTTTTTTTGTAGAGGTGGGGTTTCACCATGTTGCCAGGCTGATCTTGAACTCCTGAGCTCAAGCAATCTGCTGGCTTCAGCCTCCCAAAGTGCTGGGATTACAGGCGTGAGCCACCTGCAGCCTGACACAGGCTGCTCACTTTCTACAGATAGAATCATTTCCAGTTTGTAAGACAGATATGAATATTTCATAGTTTTCGGCAAGGAAGATTTTTCTCCTTCCAGAGCACTGTGACTTCTAGATGCTTTACTATCAGAATAAGTTTGGGGTAGACTGGTCCAATCCATTATCTTTTCCCTTGCACAGCTTTTCTTCTCTTCCAGAGTGATAAACCATTTACCACCCCGTCTTCTCTCCATTAATCCAACAGCAGGTCATTGTTCTCAGACATGGGCACATCTTCTCTAGTCTCCTTTTTACTCTCTTTGAACTCTTGCCCAATTATGCAAGAAAAATCTCTCAACTTCTCCCCCTCCATCCCACTCATGAATATGCTTTAGAGTGAAACCTCTCTAACAAGAAAACAAATACTCATCAGGTTTGTGGACAGAACTGAAATCAGACACTCCTCCCGATACTTGGCCAGGTGTGGTTTTTACAACTTTTAATGAAACAAACGCTGATGTCAAGAGTCCCGTTTAGCCCAGTCTAGAACTCTCTAGAACTCTAAAGGACAATTTACTATGACATTAGGGCATCAGGCACTGATGCAGTCTCTCCCAACTTCTCACCAAATATACCAGATAGATAGATAGTAGATGGATGGATAGACAGGTAGATAGTAGATGAATAGATAGATAGATAGTAGATGGATAGAGGAGTAGATAGATAGTGGATAGATAGAAAGTAGATGGATAGATAGATAGTAGATGGATAGATAGATAGTAGATGGGTAGACAGATAGATGGTTAGATAGCAGATGATAGATACTAGATGGATGGATAGATAGATAGTAAATGGATAGATACATAGTAGATGGATAGATAGATAGTAGATGGATAGACAGTAGATGGATAGATAGATTGATAGATAGTAGATGGATAGATTGTAGATGGATAGATAGTAGATGGATAGATAGTAGATGGATAGATAGTAGATGGATAGATAGTAGATGGAGAGATAGCAGATGGAGAGATAGTAGATGGATAGATAGTAGATGGATAGATAGATAGTAGATGGATAGATAGTAGATGGATAGATGGATAGTAGATGGATAGATAGATAGTAGATGGAGAGATAGATAGAGAAAAAAGGAACACACATGCATACGATCCAAACTGAAACCAACACTGACAAGCCAGAATGAGGGATTGACATTATGTCTAAGTCAGATGGAAATGGATTAAGAGAATCCAGGCTTAGACTCAGGCCAAAATCTCTATAATAAATGGGTACAGCTTGCATCATGGCTGAGTACATTTTGGTCCCCAAGTGGGTGTGCACTTTTTCCTTGGATGCTTCATCCCCTTTTGTCTTTTCCTTTAATGCAGATAGATGCATCACATTCACTGAGATGGAGAAGTTTGGGGAAAGGACAATTTGGGAGAGGAAAACAAGAGTCCTGCTTTGTCCGAGTTCTATCCCCTTCAGACCCCAGTGGAGAGGTCTGGGCTACAGCTCTCTATTTGGGAGTTCACATGGTGCTGTGGTCACTGAGGCTGTGAACCATGTGAAGCGAGAAGAGTGAGGAGAACACCTCCAGTGTTAAGAGGTGGCACCAGAAGTATCACCAAAAAGACACTGAGAAGATGCAGCTCATGAGCAGGAGGAGAACACGATGTCACAGGATCCAAAACAAGCATGTTTCAAGGAGGGAGTGAGGAATGCTGCTGCAAGGTCTCCAGCATGAGGGCAGAGAAGTGGCCACTGGATCTGGTGATGTGGAGGGTTTGAGTGACCACGAAAGAACAAGTGCAGGAAGAAAAGACCAAATGGAATGGGCTGAGGAGAGAGAAGAAGTGACAGAGAGGCAACTGCTTTGGGAAGCTTTGCTCAGAAGAGCTGGGTTTATGAGATGCCCCAGGATCCTTCCGTTAAGTTCCTTTTTGTTTTTCTTTACCTAGCACAAGTTCACTTGCTGCCATGGTGACCAAAAGAACCTAAGGTGCTTTCGGTTTGAAAAAAAATGTCTATATCAATGTCAAAAGAAAAACTACCTGTATTAGTCCATTTTCATGTTGCTGATAAAGACATACCTGAGACTGGGAAGAAAAAGAGGTTTAATTGGACTTACAGTTCCACACGGCTAGGGAGGCCTCAGAATCATGGCAGGAGGCAAAAGGCATGTCTTACATGGCAGCGGCCAGAGAAAAATGAGGAAGATGCAAAAGTAAAACCCCTGACAGAAACATCAAATCTCGTGAGACTTATTCACTACCACAAGAACAGTATGGGGGAAACTGCCCCCATGATTCAGATTATCTCCCACTAGGTCCCTCCCACAACACATGGGACTTATGGGAGTACAATTCGAGATGAGATTTGGGTGGGGACACAGAGCCAAACCATGTCACTACCCAAGATGGTTACACGTCCAAATGCTAACAGCAATTATATCTGGGAGGTAAAAATGGGAATAATTTTTATTTTTTATTAAACATTTTTCATAATACATATTTTATGCCTTTTTTATCACATAGATAACAGAGGTTATATATATAAAAATTTAAAAATGGTGCTGGGCAAGTGGAGTAGATACGCTTTTCCCTATTCCTTTTGAAATACAACTACAAGCTCTGAACATTATATATAAAACTAACATAAGAGACCCTGAAAGAGAGAGAGAAGGCACACAGGCTAGGGACCCTGGGGACAAGGAATGGCATGGGTGAGTTCCCTGGTTTCTCTTTTTGCCTTATATATTACAGACTTGGAGCTGAACAGCCAGCAATCTGAAAAAATGGGTGCAGATTTAAAATAAAGCCCTCACAAAAGCCTGCTCTTTCTAGCCAAAGCCTGAGGAAAGAGGCAACTTATCAAGACAGACACTTTTAGACAATACATGCTCTATTCCAGCCAAACTCCACAGGGAATATTGTGGGGCCACCTCCACCAGCAAAAGCCAATTAATTGGCCTATACTTCCACTCTGGCCAGACTGTAATGAGGTTCCCCAAATCCCCTGCCATGGACACTGTCTGAAAAAGCCAAGTAGATAGCCAGGTCTTTTATCTCTGTTAGTGGTAATGAGCCCCCTCCCACTCCACAGTGTGAGTGGACACCAATGAGGAGCCTGGACAGTAAAGAGACACCTCCACGATAAGATGATGTCAGAGGAAGCCTAGCAGGGAGTCAAGACTTTTACCACTGCCCAGAAGTAATGAGGTCGTCCCCTCTGCTGTGATGGCATTGTAGCTGTAAGGAGGCACTCCTATCCTTTATTGCCAGAGACGTATCAGTGGAGGCCTGATATGTTTTTTTTGGCCCCACCAAGTCTCATGTTGAAATCTGATCTCCAATGGTGGAGGTGGTGCCTGGTGAGCGGTATTTGGATGGTTGGAGCCGATCTCTCATGAATGGCTTGGTGTCATTCTCATGGGAGTGAGTGAGTACTCACTCTTCATTCCTGAGAACTGGTTGGGAACCAGCTTAGTTCCCCTGAGAGCCTGGCACCTTTCCCCTGCACCCAGTTTCCCACCCTGTGACTTCTTCACACCAGCTCCTTTTAACCTTCCACCATGACTGCATGTGGCTTGAGGCTCTCACCAGATGCAGATGTTGATGCCATGCTTCTTGTACAGCCTGTGGAACTGTAAGCCAAATAAACCTCTTTTATTTATAAATGACTCAGCCTCGGGTACTCCTTTATAGCAGCACAAACAAAGACAAAACCTAATAGGAAGCTGGAACTCCCATGCTACCCATTAGTAATGTCAGACAAAAGGCCTAACATTCATGTGATTGGAGTCCCAGTGGGAGAGGAGAAAGAAGGCCAGGCTGAAAACGTACTTGAAGAAATAATCACTTAAAACTTGGCAATGGAGGCTGAGTGTGGAACCTGAAGAGGAGAACCTCCTGGGAGAGGAGAAAGAAGGCAGGGCTGAAAAAGTACTTGAATAAATAATCACATAAAACTTGTCAAATTTGGCAAAATACATAAAACTACAGTTCTAAGAGGCTATGTGAACCATAAACAGGATAAACCAAGAAATACACACCAAGACATCTATCTCATAGTCAAAATTCTGGAAACTAAAGACAAAGAAAAAATCTTGAAAGGATCAAGAGAGAAAAAACACCTTATCTTAGATGAAATATAATTTGAATGACAGTGTACTTTTCATCAAAAATTATGAAGGCTAGAAGGAAGTGGAATAACATATTTTAATTGCTGAAGGACAAGCACTGTCAGCCTAGAGTTCAATTATCCAGCAAAAATATCCTTCAGGAATGAAGAGGAAATCACAATATTCTCAGAAGAAGAAAAACTGAAAGAATTTGTCACCAGCATCCCTACTCTAGAAGAATGGCCAAAGGAAATTCTCTAAACAGAAAAAAAGGATGATAAAAGAAAGAAATCTTGGAACATCAGGAAGAAATAATAAGAAAGGCTAAAATCTGGGTAAATACAATAGACTTTCTTTCTCTTCTTGAGTTTTCTAAGTTATCTTAGATGGCTGAATAAAAAATAACACAGTCTGATGTAGTGTTAAATGTACGCAGAGTAAATATTTAAGACAATCATATTATAGATGGGGGCAGGTAAAGGGAAATAAAGGGAGGTACATTTCACTAGGACTGGTAAAATGATATCAGTGGACTGTGATAAGTAACAATATATAGAGTGACCATTCAAAAAGCTATACAAATAGATATATATAAAAGCACTACAGATAAAATAAAAAATGAATTCTAAAGAATATTCAATTAGTCCATAGGAAAAAATGCAAAACCAATAATAAAACAGCAGACTTGAGCCCTAGCATATCAGTAATTACATTATATTTAAATGGACTAAATAAGCCAATTAAAAGACAGAGATTTGTAGTGAATTATAAAACATAACCCAACCATTTGCTGTCTACAAGAAACTCACTTTATATATAAATATATAGACAAATTGAAAGTAAAATGGTGGGAAAATATATATCGTGCAAGCATTAATTAAAAGAAAGCAGCAATGGCTATATTAATATCAGATAAAGTGGAGTTCAGAGCAAAGAGAATTACCAGAAGCAGAGAGGGACATTATATAATGACATAAGGTCAATTCACTAAAAGCCACAGCAAACCTAAATGTGTTCACACCAAAAAGATATGTGAAGCAAAAACTGAGAGAACAGAAAGAAAAAATAGACAAACTCATAATTATAACTGGGGACTGCCACAATGGAATGCTATACAGCCAAAAAAAGAGAACAAAATCATGTCCTTTGCAGCAGCATGGATGAAGCTGGAGGCCATTATCTCAAGGAAATTAAGGCAGGAACAGAAAACTAAATACCACATGTTCTCACTTATAAGTGGGAGCTAGGCTATGGGTTTGCAAAGGAATACAGAGTTGTATAATGGATATTGGAGACTCAGAATGGGGGAGACATGGAAGGGGGTGAGGGATGAAAAACCAACTACTGGGTACAATGTACACTACTCAGATGGTGGGTCCAGTAAAATCCCAGACTAAACAACTATACAATTCATTCATGTAACCAAAAACCACCTGTACCCCAAAAGCGATCAAATTTAAAAACAGTAAAAAACAAGAAATAATTGGAGACTTCAGCATCCTTCTCTCAATCACTGATAGAACAACTATAAAGAAAATTAGCAAGGATGCATAAGAATTCAACAACACTGTCAGTCAACAGGATCTAATAAACATGTTAGAGCACTCCACCTAACAACAGCAGAATACACATTTTTTTCAAGTACTTATGGAACATAAACCAAGATAGATCATATCTTGGGCCTTAAAACAACCAAAATTTCAACTACTTGAAAATAACTGAAATCATACAGAGTGCATTCTATGACCACAGTGGAATCAAACTAGCAATCAATAATAGAAAGATCACAGAAAAATCTCCAAATACTCAAAAACTAAACAAACTTCTAAATAATTCATGGGCCAAAGAGGAAGTCTCAAGAGAAATCCAAAAATTCACTGAAGGAATGAAAATGAATGTACAATGTATCAAAATTGGTGGGATACAGTTAAAGTAGTTCTGAGAGAGAAATTTATAACACAAAATAACATACATTAAAACTGCCGTATGGCCCAGCAATTGCTCCCCTGAGCATTTATCTCAAAGAAAGGAAAACTTATATTCATACAAAAACCTGTATATGAATGTTTATAACAGCTTTGTTCAAAACGGCCAAAAACTGAAAACAAACTAAATGTCTTTCAATTTAGAATATGGTTCAACAAACTATGGTCCATCTATACTATGGAATATTACTCAGCAATTGAAAGGAAATAACTATTGATACACACAACAACCTGGGTTAACTTCTAGAAAATCATGCTGAATAAAAACAATGCCAAAAGAATGTGTGATATATTATTTCATTGCATAATACTTTTGAAGTGACAAAATTATAGAAATGGAGAACATATTGGTGGTTGCTAGGTTTAGCATTAGGGCAGGTGCAGGAGGGAAGTGGGTGTGGCTAAAAAAGGGCAACATGAGGGATCCTTGTGGTGACGGAAATATTCTGTATCTTGACTGCATCAAGGTTAATATCCTGGTTGTGATATTGTCCTATTTGTTTTGCAAGATGTTACCATTGGAGTAAACTGAGAAAAGGGTACAAAGGATCTCTCTTTATTATTTCATAGAACTACATATGCATCTACGATTTATCTCAAGATGTAAAAGTCTAATTAAAAAACAAAACTTAAAAGCCGTGTACAGATAAGTTTAAAATGTTAAAATATAAGCTTTAAAACTACCTAGAATAACTGCCAATAGTCTGATCTTTATCCTTCTAAAAACTTTATTTTTTAAAATTCCACAGATCATACTCAAATAGATTTATCTCATAAAAGAGGTGATATTTGACAGTCCACCCAAAAGAAGGAGTACTTTCACCGTCAGATGAGAAGGGATAATTGTCACTGAACTAAGCCTCCCTCCATGAACAATTATAAGACTACCCAAAACAGTTGAAGCAACTGTTTATAGACACTGGGCAACAGGCAAGCGCAGGACTGTAATCCCTCAGGGAAGGGAAACACACAGGGGAGCCGCTTGATTTCGCTGGGTTTCTGCTGGAAGGCACTTCCATGGTTTGAAGCATAGAGGTAGAACGCAAGCAGAGTACGGGGGCTTTCCGAGTTGAGGAGACAGAAATTGGAGTTTGGAATTCTAGAAATGGCTGGAATGTGTGGGGCAAGGAACTGGAAAAGAGGGAAATGTGAAAAAGAAGAGCTCAAGAAGACAGCTGAATACTAAGCTGTGCATGCAGCGTAAGACCTCATGAAGACTGGCAGAAACAGCTACTGGAAAGCCTGGAGTTGAATAGAGGTTCTAGAAGTTGCACAGTGTTGGGAGACATTGGACTTCCAATCAGCCAGGGTGGAGGAACCTCACTGGATACTTCAAGCATTCAATTGAGAACCTAGAAAGGCGATGCTTGACATCTAGACATCCATTAAGTTTTAAGAAACACTTGAAAGGATCCTGCTTATCCACCTATAAATTAACTGCCTGCCAGAACACAATTCTTTAAAGAAAAACAAGAAAATCTAGACACTCAACAGTGTGGCATTCATAATGCCTAGAATACATTGAAACAATTACTAGACAGATGAAGATGAAGAAAAATGCAATTCATTACTGGGGAAGTAATTCAATAAAATAAACCCAAAGACAGTAGGTATGTTGAAATTAGGAGGCAAAAACTTTAAAACATCTATTATAAATATGTTCAGAGATTTCAAGTAAAAATGGAGAGAGCAAGTTAACAGATGGAGAAATCTCAGAAGGGAATTGGAAATCTTTTTTTAATTTTTGAGACAGAGTCTCACTCTGCTGCCCAGGCTGGAGTGCAGTGGCGTGATCTCGGTTCACTGCAACCTCTGCCTCGCAGGTTTAAGCAATTCTCCTGCCTCAGCCTCCCAAGAAGCTGGGATTACAGGCATGCACCACCATGCCCAGCTAATTTTTGTATTTTTAATAGAGACAGGGTTTCACCATGTGGGTTAGGCTGATCTCGAACTCCTGACCTCAGGTGATCTGCCCACCTCGGCCTCCCAAAGTGCTGGGATTACAGGTGTGAGCTACCGCACCCGGCCTGGAAGCTATTTTTAAAAGAACCAAATGGAAATCTATTACCAGAGGGAAACACAATCTCTGAAAAGAAAAGTTCGTTGGATGGACTGAATAAAAGACTGGACACTGCAAAAATAAGATCAGTGAACCTAAACGATAGAAACCATTCAAACTAAAACATAAAACATTAAAAAGGTTTTCAAAATATGAACAGAGCCTCAGTGACTTCTGAGCACAACCAAAAGTTCTAATAGATATGTAATTGATGTCTCAAAAAGAAAGAAGAAAGAAAATGGGGGCAGAAAAAAATATTTTAAGAAATAATGACCAAAATGTTCCCAAATTTAATAAAAAATATGAACCCATAGATCTGGGAAGCTCTAAAAACCCAAGAATGATACGTGCAAAGAAAACCAGACCTAGGTATATCATAGTTAATTGCTGAAAATCAAAGATAAAGAGAAAATCTCAAAAAGCAGCCAGAAGAAAAAGATACGATGTATGTAGAAAACAACAATGAGAAAAACTACTGACTTCTTAGAAACAACACAAACTAGGATAGAGTGATATACATCTTTATAGTGCTTAAAGAAAAACAAAACAAAATACTTTCAACCTAAAATTCTATATCCAGTGGAAATATTCTTCAAAAACAAAAGTTAGGAAACTTAATGGTGTGATTGAAATGTTTTATGTATTGTTAGGTCTGTGGGTGACATGGATGTACACATTTGTCAAAATTGTACGGTTAAATTTTTTACATTTTAATGTTTGTAAATTTTTCATGAAAAGAAATATAAAAATAATCAAAGGGTTGGGAAGTGAAGAAAGTTATAGGTAAAACAATATTTTTAAATAATGAAGATAAAGACATTTGAAGACAAAAAGACGCCGAAAAGATGGTCACCAGCAGACATGTATTACTAAAAATGCTTTTTAAAAAGCTATTGTATCAAACCTTTAAGAAAGAAATAATATCAATCTTATTCAAATTCTTTCATAAAATAGAGGAGGAAACACTTCCCAATTCATTGATGAAACCAGCATAATCCTGATGTCAAAACCAGACAAGAACACTACCAAACAAAGAATATTACAGATCAATATCTCTCATTTTACATTTCAAGATGCAAAAATTCTTAACAAAACAATTAAAAAGGAAGTCTAGAAATACATAAATACAATCATTTCCAAAATAAGTAAAAATATATAAAAAGACCAAATGGGACTTACCCACTTTGAATGCTGTACTTGGAAAGTTGTTGTACTGAAAGTCATTGTACTGAAAGTCAACCTTCAAAAATTAATGTAATTCACCACATTAATAAAGAAGAGTGAAAAAAAATCACATAACTACTTCACGGATGCATAAAAAGCCTTTGAGAAAACTCAACCCCCGTTTATAAGAACTCTCAGTAAGAGGGAACTGCTCGAACTTACAAAGAGCATCTATGAAAAATCTACAGTTAACATCATACTTAAAGGTGAAAACTGAACGCTTTTCACCTACTATTGGGAACAAAGCGAGGATGTCTGTTCTTACCTATTCGACATTGTACTGGAGGTCATAGCCATTGCCATGAGGCAAGGAAAAAACACATATATTTCAGGGAGGAAGAAGTGATGCTGTCTTTACTCTGAGATGACATGACTGTATACTTAGAAAATCCTAAGGAATCTATTAAAAACTACCATTAGTGAATTTATCAAGGTTACAGAATACAAAGTCAGTATTTAAAAGTCAACTGTACTTCTATGTGTCAATAACTACCAATTTGAAAGTGAAGTTTTTAGAAACACCATTCATAATAGCATCAAAAAGCCAAAATTCTTAGGGAATTTACGAAAGAATGTGGAAAAACCCCACCATTAAAACTACAAGACATTGCTAAGATAAATCAATGAATCTGTGGAGAGATATGCCATATTTATGAGTCAGAAGACTCAATATTGGTATGATGTCAGTTTTCCTCCAAGTTCATGTATGGATTCAATGCAATCCCAGTCAATATCTCAGCAAACTTTAAAAAATAGAAATGGATAACATGCCTTCGGTATATGGAAATACCAAAGACTTAAAATAGCTAAAACAGTTTGGGAAAAGGACAAAGTTGGATGACTCATCTATCTGACTTCAAGATTTGCTCTAGGGATACAGTAATCAAGACAATCTGGTACTGATGATTTAAGCACACGTAGATCAACACGGTAAGTCGTATCATGGGTTTTTTTTTTTTTTTTAACATAGATAGAACCACAGTATACATGTTGTTCTATGCATGGTTGTCTCTTGAGAAAGCATATCTGATTACATCATTCTCTCCCAGCCCTCTGAAACCTTTCCTATGGGTTTTCGTTGCCTTGAGTCAAAACTCAAGCCCATAACATGGCTCACTGGACCCCAAGAGCTCTGTGCCTTTCTTCCCTGGTCAGTCTCAAACCTCTACCTTTCCTCCCCATAAAACTTCTTCCTGCATGTGCTGCCTCTGCCTGAAACATTTCCCCCATGTTTCCCTGCTTCTGATGTGGATCCTAATATGCATTCTTCTGTCTTCCATTTCCAGGTCACTTCTTCAGGGGAGACCGTCTGACCTCCAGGCTTGGCTGGATGTCCACCCTCACCCTTTGAGCTCCCAGAGCTCTCTGCTTCCACTGTGCCTGCGTTATAACTGCCTATTTCTCCAGCGGGCTTTCAGCTCTGATGTCAGTGTCCCATCTACTATAATGATTCTAACCCCAGTGCCTGGCACAGGGTCTGGGCAGATTCTCCCTGGAAAATTACATGAGTGTGCAAACCAAAGCCCCGCCCAAATATATGCCCATGATGTTACGACCATATGAGCAATAGGGGATATTCCTCTGGCTTCAAGGGGAAATCACGTCTATTGCAACGTCCCAGTGAGTCAGTCTTCAGAGGTGTTGAACGAGTCGTTTTTGGCCACCCACAGTGTGGGCAGGTTGCCTGGGAGACCTGCTTCCTTCCTTGTTTCCTCTGCCAGAGGCCAAAGGAAGAGAGATTCAGGTCAGAACCCAAGCTTCCCCGGAGCTGTTCCTAAGACCTCAGAGTACAAATACAGGACAATTTATATTTCTATTAATTTCTTTCTTTCTGTACATTGTGCTCTCCCCTCATCGTATCCCCATGCTAACTAAGAAGACAACCACCTTGAGGAAGGTTTGTGGCAGGAAAGTGAACAGCTCTGAGCTCCTGGACAGCTCCTGGCAGGATGGGCCTTGGCAGCGGATTTCAGTCAATGTAAGAAGACAAGGCCACGCGCGGTGTCTCAAGCCTGTAATCCCAGCACTTTGGGAGGCCGCGGCGGGCGGATCACGAGGTCAGGAGATCGAGACCATCCTGGCTAACGCAGTGAAACCCCTCTCTACTAAAAACACAAAAAATTAGCCAGGTGTGGTGGCACGCGCCTGTAGTCCCAGCTACTCGGGAGGCCGAGGCAGGAGAATGGCGTGAACCCGGGAGGCGGAGCTTGCAGTGAGCTGAGATCACGCCACTGCACTCCAGCCTGGGCAACAGAGCGAGACTCCATCTCAAAAAAAATAAAATTAAAAAAAAAAAAAAGAAGACAGTGTTTATTTCTTTTTTTTTATAGACTTTAATTCTTAAAGTAGTTTTAGGTTTATAGAAATATTAAACAGAAAGTACAGAGAGTTCCTATATACTCCCTCTCCTTCCTCCTCCCGCCCACGGTTTCCTCTATTATTAATATCTTCCATTAGTGCGGTTCATTCATTAAAATTAATAAACCAATATTGATACAAGAGTAGTCACTGAAGTCCACAGTGTGCGTTAGGGTGCACTCTTTGTGTTGTACAATTCTATGGGTTTCTCCAAATATATAATGTCAATACACATTACAGTATCACAGAATATTTTCACTGCCCAGAAAATCCCCTATACTCCATCTATTCATCCTACTCCCTCCAGCGTCTGGTAGCCATTCTTCTTTTTCCTGCCTCCATAGTTTGGCCTTTTGCAGGACATCACATAGTTGGGATTATACAGTATGTAGTTTTTTTCAGATAGGCTTCTTTCATTTAGCAATATGCATGCACTTAAGGTTCTTCCATGTTTTTTCATGGCTTGATAGCGCTTTTCTTTTTCCCACTGAATAATATTCCATTGTATGGATGCGCCTTTAGAGTAAGTCTTATAAGTCTCTGTAGCAGGTCTTAGTAAGTTAGTAATGTCAGTCTTCTGACTTGTTCTTCTTCAATATTGTGTTGTTTATTCTAGGTCTTCTTCTTTTCATATAAGTGTTAGAATGAGTTTGTCAATATTCACAAAGTAATTTACTGGAGTCTTGATTGAGATTGCATCGAGTCTAGAGATAAAACTAGAAGAACTGACAGCTTAACAATAGTGAGTCTTCCTATACATGAACATGGAATACCTCTCCATGTATTTAGATTTCTGTAGATTTTTTTCATCCATTTTATTATTTTCTCATAGAAATCTTGTATATATTTTGTTAGATTCATATCTGATTATTTCATTTTTTGGTGCTAGTGTAAATGGTATTGTATTTTTAATTCAAATTCCAATTGTTCATTGCTGGTATATAGGCAAGCACTTGACTTTTGTGTATTTGTCTTGCACTCTGCAACCTTACTATAATTGCTTAGTTCCAGGAATGTTGTTTTTTGTCATTGTTGATTCTTTGGGATTTTATACATAGACAATCATGTTATTGGTGAACAGAAACTTCCTTCCCAATCTATATACCTTTCATCTCCTTTTCTTATATTTTTGCTTTAGGTAGGACTTCCCGTACGATGTTAAATATGAGTGGTAAGTGAAGACATCTTCGCCTTGGTCCCAGTCTTAGTGGGAAAACGTCTAGTTTCTCACCATAATGTTAGCTGTAGGTTTTTTGTATAAGTATTAATCAAGCTGAAGAAGTTCGTCTCTATTTCTAGTGTGCTGAGGATTTTTATCATAAATGGGTATTGGATTTTTTCAAATGTTTCTTCTGTGTCTAGTTTCATGATTTTTCTTCTCCAGCCTGTTGATGTAATTAACTACATTAGTTGACTTTCAAATATTGAATCAGCCGTGCATATCCAGAATAAATCCCTCTTAGCTGCGATCTATAATTCTTTTCATGTATTGTTGGATTCAGTTTGCTAATGTTTTGTTTAGGATTTTCACATCTATATTAATGAAAGATATTGATCTGTAGTTTTCCTTTTTTGCAATATTTTTGTCCGGTTTTGGTATTAGGTAATGCTGGCCTCATAGAATGAGTTAGGAAACATTCTCTCTTCTTCTGTTTTCTGGAATGGACTGTAGAAAGTTGCCGTCATTTTTCGTTTTTGTGTGTGTGTGTGTGTGTTTCACTCTTGTTGCCCAGGCTGGAGTGCAGTGGCACGATCTCGGCTCACTGCAACCTCTACCTCCCGGGTTCAAGCGATTCTCCTGCCTCAGCCTCCCAAGTAGCTGGGATTACAGGCACTTGCCACCACGCCCAGCTAATTTTTTGTATTTTTAGTAGAGATGGGTTTCACCATGTTGGCCAGGCCGGTCTTGAACTCCTGACCTCAGGTGATCTGCCTGCCTCAGTCTCCTAAAGTGCTGGGCTTACACGTGTAAGCCACTGCGCCCAGCCATTTTTTCTTTAAATATTTGGTAGAATTCACCAGTGAAACCATCTGGGCCTGAAACTTTTTTTGTTTTGGAAGATTATTAATTATTGATTCAATTTATTTAATAGATACAGGCCTATTCAGATAATCTGCTTCTAGTTGTATGAGTTTTAATAGAAGTAAGAAATTATTCCATTTCATCTAAGTTATCAAATTGGTGGGCATAGAGTTGTTCATAGTATTCCTTTATTATCTTTTCAATATCCATAGGTTTGGCAGTGATTTTTACTTTTTTTCTTGAGCTGTAATTCATGTAACATAAACCCAACATTTTAAAGTATATCCTTCAGTGGCTTTTAGTATACTCACTAAGTATGTAACCATCACAACTATCTAATCCCAGAACATTTTCATCGCTCCAAAAAGAAACCCTATACCTATTAGCAATCACTCTCTATTCTCCCTCCCCTTATCCTCTGGCAACCACTCATCTACTTTTTGTCTTTATGGGTTTGCTTATTCTGGACATTTCATATAAATGAAGTCATATGATATGTGGTCTTTTGCATCTGGCTTGTTTCACTTAGTGCATGTTTTCTAGGTTCACCCATGTCGTAGTATGTAACAGTACTTACTCCTTTTTATGACTGAGTAACATTTCACTGTGTGGACATACCAAGTATTTCTCAAATACACTTGAAGCATTTCAAGTATATATTTGAAATTTTATTTCTCAAATGCTTGAATTTATGGACCAAGATTCATATTGGATACCTGGGAGCTACTTGCTCAGAGCAAAAGAAAAAGATGAGAGACTGTATCCAGGTATGACCCAAGTTTACCCTTCTACATGAGGGACAGTAAGAAATGAAGGTAACCTGGAGTTTCCTCTGTAAAAAGAGAGAATCCTGCTTGAGTCTCGTGGGCTTACATAAGCTGGTGCCACCGCCATCAGCTACTACCCACAGTGAGTTCCTACTACCTGTCAGCTGCTGGAAGAGGCAAGCACTTTCACGTGGGACAATCCTTCCAGGTGGTCATTCTTTATCTCTGTTTTACACATAAGGAAACGATGGCTCTGAGAGATAAAGTCACTTTCTCAGGATCTGCAGCAAGTGAGAGCAATGATGCTAATTCAGGCCTGCCTAACACCAAAGCCCTCCCCAGCTGTCAGGTAACACCTCGAATTCTCTACCTAATTGCTCCAGCAATAGGAATTCCTAACCTTTTTTGCACCACGGGACCATTCAGCAGTCTGACATCTGCAGACCCCTTTTCAGAATAATGCTTTAAATGAATGAAATAAAATACACAGAATTGCAAAGGAAATGAGTTACATTGAAATAGAATGGTCAAACTATTTTTAAATCATCAGATTTATGAAATGGGAGCATATGTTCTTCTCATTAACACATGAAATAATAAAAGCCCAGCAGTGAGACTAATCACTGTGATCACCTAAATGTAGTAAAGAGCATGAATGACATTTGAGGTATCTGCAACCTCAAAGTGACACGAAAACATCTGGATTTCTGTTGGTGACAAAGTCACAGGTGCTACTGATATGACTGGTTTTTGCCTACATTCAAATGCGAACTTCAGTTACAGGTGAGTGAAAATAACGATGTCACGTGTTCTCCATCCAAGTTCACGGACGCCTGGCTGAGAATCTCTGCTCCCCAGAAGCTGTGCAGCCGAGAGGAATGGGAGCGTGGCCCCTCCCTGTCCCAGGGACTGTCATTGCCTTTTGATATTCATGTAGTCTGGAGTCCTGGTGTGAGAAGGGGTCACCTTCCTGCCCCAATGTCCTTCCCTACTCCAGAATTCCTCAAATTTGAGTATTTCTGGAAAGCTCCAAACAGAGTGTTTCAGTTCTCACGCTGGTCCCCATCTCAGCTTAGTCTTACACATCTCTCTCTGGACAGTTTAATTCCTTTTAAAAACAACCCCCACAGAGCTGTGGGGAGTTTCTAATCTCTCATATCAGACTTCTTGTATGACTTCAGAAGGGCAGCCCCTAAGCCTGCTTCCCCTGGGAGATGGAGGCCTGGCTGAAGGTGTGGTGTCAGAGCCCCCTGCATTGATGAAAACCCAGGGGCAGAGCCCAGCAGGGAAGAGCCCCTAGCCTGGGGCAAGCAGCTGGGCACGTGGGAGGCCCTGCCCTTCTCGCCTCACTGGGGCCTGTTCAGGGAATGGAGAACCTCTCTGGACCTGTTTATTCGACCATAAAATGGGAGAGGAGTCTCTCCACTGTGGTACATTATGAAGTTCAGAGCTCCTGCAAGAAGGCTTAAGAATAATCCCAAAGCAACCACCGGCCACCCTCAGAGTTCATCCCTGACAAGATGGGACCCAAGAAAACTCACCAAGGGACACCAGCAAACAGCAGCCTTGTACCACTTTCCTGAAGATCCCATACACAAAACAACCACAGTTCCCAGCCTCCTGCCTGCTGAGGTTCTTTTGTTTGTTTGTTTTTTGTTTTTATTTTTTGAGATGAAGTTTCACTCTTGTTGCCCAGGCTGGAGTGCAGTGGTACAATCTCGGCTCACTGCAACCTCCGCCTCCCAGGTTAAAGTGATTCTCCTGCCTCAGCCTCCCGAGTAGCTGGGATTACAGGCATGAGCCATCACGCCTGGCTAATTTTTGTATTTTTATTAGAGACAGGGTTTCACCATGTTGGCCAGGCTGGTCTCGAACTTCTAACCTCAGGTGATCCACCTGCCTCAGCCTCCCAAAGTGCTGGGATTACAGGTGCGAGCCACTGTGCCCGGCCCCTGCTGTGTTTTTGAGAGAGGCAGGGAGGAGCTGGGTTGGGACACAGCCAGAGCGTGGACCCAGACCTCCTCACCCCTTCCTCTTCTTTATTCAAGGCATCCCCACTCCTCTTTCAGCCTCAGTGTTTCAGTGGGTAAAGCAATGAGGGCCCCTCCAGCTCCACTGTGACTCAGCAGGGAAGAACAACTTCTGATCACAGCCACATCGTCCCTGTGTGTCAGCAGCAGGACAACGAGAGCCACTCCAGCTGTCCCAGTTGCAGCAGGTCCTACTGTGCAGAGACCACTTTGCTTCCTGTCTAACCACCATGACCGAGGGGTGTAGGGGGATAAATGCGGGGTTGGTGGGGAGGCAGAGAGTGGGGAGGCAGGTGCATGGAGGCCAGGCTCCACAGAGGCATGTGGCCAAGGTGACTCACCAGCATGTTTCCATGGTTCTCTGGATCTGGCCCCCTCCCCACGCAGTGATTGGGGTTGGGGGACAAAGGCAGCAGAAGACAAGAGGGAGAAAGAAAAAAAGGGGATGAGCAGAGAGGGAAGAGTGACCAGAGATGGCTTGAAGGACTAAGTTGAGCAGAAATACCCTTAAAACACCGTGATACTGAGATAGATGAAAGGAGTACAAAAACAAAAATAAAAAAGTCAGAATGTACACCAGCAGCCCCAATGTTTCCTGTTTTTCTAACAAATCACCAGTGATTTCCAAGAAAAGCAAGCTGTGCTGCGCTTGCCCCCAGGCACAGCCGCAGAATTTGCACATCTGGCCTGTGCTTCGAGAGCGGCCCACGCGGCACCAGGGCACAGGATGTGGCGGGGCAGGCGGCAGGGTCTGCAGCGCAATGATCCCGAGAGGAGTGTGGCCAGGAACCCTCTAGGGAACCACCTGCCGTGGT
Organism: Hylobates moloch; assembly: GCF_009828535.3. Lineage (NCBI taxonomy): Eukaryota > Metazoa > Chordata > Mammalia > Primates > Hylobatidae > Hylobates > Hylobates moloch. The sequence goes on from NW_026652294.1 coordinate 39,958,537, forward strand.
TGTCCCTGCTGCCTGCAGCCTGTGGATATCAACCTGTCACCACCTGTCAGCCAGTTCATCCTATGGCCTCCCTCAATCCTGCCTGCTGCATTAATGCAGGTATCGAGATGCAGGCAGTAAGACAGGGGAAAACAGAAAGATCCCCCTATTTACTCAGAGGACCCTTCGGGAGGATTTACGTGTATGGGCTTTCCCATGACCATCTGAATTCTCTGAGAATTTCCCGTTAGACGGGCGTGGGGGCTTCAGGGAGGCTCAGGGGGCCGGGTTTCCTTGGAGACAGGGAGCTGATAGCTCAGGTAGAGATGAGGTCACCCTGCCAGCTCCTCACAACGGGGCCCTCATCTCCCATCCCATCTTCAGCTTCTCTCCCTTCCATTGCAGAGGGTATCACAGGGTCCTGGGGTCTTTCAAAAGCCCCTGGAGGGATGGGCAGACCCTGGAGCTGGGGCTGAAATCAGTCTAGTGACCCCAGGACCTGTGCCCCTTCTTATCTCGGCCAACTCCCAGGAAACCACACCTGACCTCTGCTGGCCCGACCCCATTCAGAAATACACAGCTGCCCCTGGAGAGCCCCTCCCTGCCCCCGCCCTGTGGCCTCTTCTCTGTTCCACCCATAGTCGGAGCCTCCTTGCAGCTCCTGCCCCCACTGCTGCCTCACCCATTCCTGCCACCTCACGCATGTCACAACCCCCCATCTGCAGGAGGCCTGCTCAGCACCACCAGCACCCTGACAGGGGCAGGGTCAAAAGACAGTCTGCGGGAGGGGGTGGGGTGTCTTGGGTGGGAGGAAGGAAGACAGAGGGAAGCTCCGCAGCCTTCAGCTCCTGTCAGCCTTATTCTCTTTCTTTCTTTTTTTTTTTTTTTTTTGAGACAGAGTCTCGCTCTGTCGCCCATGCTGGAGTGCAGTGGCACGATCTCAGCTCACTGCAAGCTCCGCCTCCCGGGTTCACACCATTCTCCTGCCTCAGCCTCAGGAGTAGCTGGGACTACAGGCGTCCGCCACCACGCCCGGCTAATTTTTGTATTTTTTAGTAAAGAAGGGGTTTCACCATGTTAGCCAGGATGGTCTTGATCTCCTGACCTCATGATCCGCCCGCCTCGGCCTCCCAAAGTGCTGGGATTACAGGCGTGAGCCACTGCGCCCGGCCCTGTCAGCCTTATTCTTATTTGGCTGCTGCCCCAGCTGGACAAAGCAGATCACGTCATTCACACACACACACACACACACACACACACACACACACACACACACACACAGTTTGCTAAAACATTTGAAAGTGAGTTGCAGGCTGTGGACATCATGGCACATCACTCCTAAACATCAGCTTGAACCTTTTTCTTTTTCTTTTTTTTTTTGTCAGGAGACAGGGTCTCGCTCTGTTGTGCAGGCTGGAGTGCAGTGACACAATCACATCTCACTGCAACCTTGAACTCCCAGGCTCAAATGATCCCCCCACCTCAGCCTCCTGAGTAGCTGGGGATACAGGTGTGCACTACAAAACCTGGCCAATTTTTAATTTTATTTGTTTGTTTGTTTGCTTTTGTAGAGATGGAGTCTCAATATGTTGTCCGGGCTGGTCTCAAACTCCTGGCCTCAAGCAATCCTCCTGCCTTGGCCTCCCAAAGTGCTGGGATTATAGGTGTGAGCCACCATGCCTGGCCTTGACTGAATTATATTAAACATGAGTAGATATTAGCAATTTCATGGGGTTCAATCTAATACTTGAGCACACACCTCTCAAGAAAAGAGACATTCTTGGCCGGGTATGGTGGCTCACGCCTGTAATCCCAGCACTTTGGGAGGCGGAGGCAGATGGATCACCAGGTCAAGAGTTCGAGACCAGCCTGGCCAATATGGTGAAACCCTGTCTCTACTAAAAAGTACAAAAATTAGCCGGGTGTGGTGGCGCGCGCCTGTAGTCTCAGTTGTTTAGGAGGCTGAGGCAGGAGAATCGCTGGAACCCAGGAGGCAGAGGTTGCAGTGAGCCGAGATTGCACCACTGCACTCCAGCCTGAGTGTCAGAGCAAGACTCCATCTAAAAAAAAGAAAAAAAAAAAAAGAAAAGAAACATTCTCCAAACTTCCAACCTGACCACACCTAGCAAATTGACAATAATTCTGAAACATTGTCTGCTGTACCCTAGGGAACGCACTTTTTTTTTTTTTAACTTTTATTTTAGGTGGGGGTACACGTGCAGTTTTGTTATGGTAAACTCGTGTCACGGGGGTTTGTTGGACAGATTACTTCGTCGCCCAGGTACTAAGCTTAGTGCCCAATAGTTATTTTTTTCTGAACTTCTCCCTCTTCCCACCCTCCACTCTCAAGTAAGCTCCAGTGTCTGTTGGTCCTCTCTTTGTGTCCATGAGTTCTCATCATTTAGTTCCCACTTATAAGTGAGAGCATGTATTTTGTTTTCTGTTCCTGCATTAGTTTGCTAAGAATAACAGACATCCTGTTCTTCTATTATGTTATCTATTATGCTGAGAATAATAGCTCCATCCACATTTCTGCAAAAGACATGATCTTGTTCTTTTTCATAGCTACATAATATTCCATGGTGTATATGTACCATATTTCCTTTATCCAGTCTACTGTTGATGGGCATTTAGGTTGATTCCATGTCTTCGCTATTGTGAATAGTGCTGCAATGAACATATGCGTGCATGTGTCTTCATGCAGAATGATGCATTGTGGTGATTTCTCAAACAAGGAACACACTCGCTGAGCATCTGTTGTGTGCCCATTATCAGGGGCACATCCTCTGCAAAGGGGGCAAGATGAATTAATTTATGAATAAAGTTCCTTCAGGTACTAGCATTCCATGATTTTATTCTGGAATGATGAGGTTGTGTTTTTCCTTCCCTGGGGAATGAAGAGTGGGAACATACTCTCTGGTGAAATGGGAACATGGGACCACTCCTATATCCATCCTCACTCTCCAGACCTGTCTTCAGGCTTCAAAGGCACCTGGCTAGGGCAGGAACACGGGTGATCCTAACAGAAGTACCAGGACAGGGAGCTGGAGAGTTCCTCAGCCTTCTCAAGCGCAATTCTTGGGACCCTCCTATATCTAGCCATCCTGGAGCTTTGTAATAGTGGCACACAGGTAACTATATATACCTACACCTAGACACTGAGACATGTGACTGGGGAAAAATGGCCTACACTTACGCCCTAACGTGTTAGTTCTGCAATTTCCTGCTGAGGTTAGCAGATGAACGTCCAGCAAGTCCACAGCAAATGAATACACTTGAGAAAGTCAGGATGTGGAAGAGGTTCTTCCTCTCCAGGAAGATGCTGGTGCCTGGGGGTCCAGGAAGCCCTGCTGAGGAGCAGCCCAGTGAGCTGGCAAAGCTTTCTCACTGTTTCAGCTGCGGCAGGCTTCTAGCCAAACCCTGGCTCGGCCCCTCACCCTACTTCGAAGCAAGGATCTGAGTCCTCCCCAGCTGCAGGAACACTCACTCCCTGGCAGGCCCTGGCTTCCTACACACTCAAGAGGCATAGCTAAGGCCTGGGAGTTGTGCCAGGAAACCAGCCACTGGGGTGGGGCATTCGATTGATACTAGCTCCAAGAGATTCTTCCCTTACAATCAGTAGGTCTGCCTCCCACCCCAGCCACACACACACACTCACATCCTTCAGGGAATGAGAAACTGGTCCCAGGGCTGTATTCCCTCCATCTGGCAGCCCCTTGGCTACTCCTTCATAAGCGAGGCTTCACTGGTGACCCAGAGAGAGCCTGGGACAGGACTGCTAGCAGCAGTGGGAAGAGGAAGGCTGGGCATCACAGCAACCACCTCGCACTGGGAGTTTCTGCTAGACAAGAGGCAAAGCAGACATCTCAAATCCACCACAGTCCAGAAACTACAGAAAATGAGAACTCCTCCCCAGAAAAATAGAAAGTGCTTATAAGATTTTATGTCCCAAAGACGATCCCAACAATAGCTCCCATCCCACATCTCCTTTACATTACAGCCTTGCCACTTCTCCATCAAGAAGTAGAATCTATTCCCATCCCCTTAAACTTGGGTGGGCTTGTGACTGCCACAATCAATAGATTATAGCGGAAGTGATGCTGTGTGGCTTTCAAGGGTAGGTCACTAAAGACCATGCAGCTACTGTCTTGTTTGCTAGAAGGTTTGAACTTGGAACTCTGAGCCATCGAGTGAGAAATTAGATTATCCATCTGGAGGTTGCCATGATGTGAGGAAGCCCAAACCACATGGAGAGGCCCCTTGTAGGCATTCTCATTTACAGTTTCAGTTACCAGCTGTTTGTTCTTCCTAGCTGAGACCCCAGACATCACTGAACACAGGCAAGTCATCCCTATTGTGCCCAGCCCAAATTCCTGGCCCACAGAATCCATGGGCATAATAAAATGGTTGCAATCTTACACTGCTGCATTTTGGGGTAGGTAGTTAGTTACACAGCAATAGTATCTGGAACATACACATCTGGTGTATGTTGCCAGCTGGTATGAGTGCCAGCCCCTTACTGAGACCAGGTCCATCTGGTGTGAGTGCCAGCCCCTTACCGAGATCAGGTCACATGCCCAGAAGCCACTAGACCATGTGTTCAGAAAAGTCCAGATGGAAAAGCTAGAAAGAAAACTACTAGAAAGAAAATTACTACGGTGCCATCCACCAGGCACCTAAGAAAACTACTAGGAGATGGTGCCATCCGCCAGGCACCTATGAAAACTATTAGAAGACGGTTCCATCCACCAGCCACCTAAGGAAACTACTAGGAGATAGTGCCATCTGCCAGGCACCTAAGAAAACTACTAAGAGACGGCACTCTCCACAAGGCATCTAAGGTAATCACAGCAATTCAGAGGCAGAAGGGCCCTCAGAGGCTGTCCAACTTGTGTGTTTACTCAAATAAAAATCTTTCTTACCAAGTGAATATGACCACAAGATGCTTTGCTGCATGCTGTGGTAGATGCAAAGATGACTAATACACTGTCCTTCATTTCAAATGCTGAGCTGCTCACATGCCAGCATGTGCCCCGCCACGTTCTGAGGACTCGAATGACCACAGCAGTACAGCAGCCCACTCCTGCCTCTCCTGCCTCGGGACCTTCGCGCCTGCCGTTCTCTCTGCCTGAGTGCTCTTCTAGGTGTCTGCCTGGCTCACTCCTTCACTTGTTTCCCTTCTTCTGTTCTCAAGGAGGACTGCTGACAAGCACCATCTCTGCTGCCTCCTGCCTTACTTTTTCCCACATCTCCCTCACCCATGGACATATGATACATTTTGCTTTTGTACTGTTCTCATATTTCTCCAACTCCCAGCCCCATTAGAATGTGAGCTCCATGAGGGCCCGGCTGAGTGCCTGGCACATAATTTGCTGAATGAATGAATGAATGAAAGATGAAGAGGTTTGAAGGAAGATGAGAGAGAAGCCCACGGGGTCACACACCCCGCCTGACTGAGATACAGATGCGGCTTTTCTCGCGTGCGTCAAAAAATGAACCTAGAGCCAAGGTTTAGGGCTGGCAGAATCTTTGCCCAGACAGCAGCTGGGTGGCTGATTAGGTTGGAGCCGGGCTCTTAAATGAATCCCTGCTCCTCGGTCATCTCATCTGTTGGAAGGTCAAGTTAGTGATGAGGAAGATTACTATCCTATCTTCTGCCTTTAATTCTCACCAAGAACAATGAAAGCTTTGTAAAATAGAAGTGAGAGAAAAATGGGGAGAAAAGGACCCATGACTTTGGGGTTTGTAGTAATCACGGAAGAAAATGCTAGACGTAGTCAGATGCGAGTCATAGACTTTATGAAAGCAGCTATCCAAGGGGCTAGGAATTGTTTCCGTGCATATCTAATCTATTAAAACAACAACAACAACAACAACAACAAGAGGCTGGAAGTCAGAAAGGGTGGCTTAACAGGGAAAGAAAATGGAAAATTAAGCTCTGAAGGCAAGTCAGAGAGTGTCACAAGGGAGAAAAGGGGCGGAAATGTGAAGGGGCCAGTGTGACTTCCTGGGGCATACGTCAAGATGGAATCGAGGTCCCCAAGTAAGGTGATACGAAAGAGAGAGAGTGAGGGTCTCATGAAAGCAAGCCTTGAGAAAAATGCAGCAGCCGGGCACGGTGGCTCACGCCTGTAATCCCAGCACTTTGAGAGGCCGAGGCCGGCAGATCACAAGGTCAGGAGATCAAGACCATCCTGGCTAACATGGTGAAACCCCATCTCTACTAAAAATACAAAAAATTAGCCGGGTGTGGTGGCGGGCGCCTGTAGTCCCAGCTACTCGGGAGGCTGAAGCAGGAGAATGGTGTGAACCCGGGAGGCGGAGCTTGCAGTGAGCAAAGATTGAGCCACTGCACTCCAGCCTGGGTGACAGGGCAAGACTCTATCTTAAAAAAAAAAAAAATAGAAAAGAGAAAGAAAAATGCAGCATACATCAAAAAGGATCCATATAGCTATTTTCAGAGCCCAAACCAGGAGAAATCAGGCCAGTAACTCAAGACAGTGACCGATGCATGAGAGAAAGCTGAAATGCACTCCTATGCTGCCTCCATCTTTTCCTCCACTTATAAGTAGGAGCTAAAGCTTTACCATGATAAGCTTTACCATCGTAAGGAGAATGGTTAACCCACTGAAAAGCATGAATCACAGATGTTTTATTTAGTCAGCAGAAAATATGTATTGAGGGTCTACTATTTGAGGGATTTCACTAGGCACTGGGGGTCCAGAAATCTCACAGAGCTCGTGGTCAGGAGGAGGAGAGAGAGGTCACTACACAATGTGGCAGGAGCAACAGAAAAATATGAAAAAGACAACCCAATAGAAAGCTGGACAAAAGGCTTGAATAGACGCTTCACAGAAGAGGGTGTCCAAATGGCCACTAAATATGTGGAAAGGTGCTCGGCTTCATTAGTCAGAAAGGAAGCGCACATTCCCATCACAAGGCAATACCACTACACACCCAGCAGAAGGGCCAAAATGAAAAAGGTGAAAAACACTGTTGTGAGGATGTGAAGCCACGCAAACCCTCACGGCTGCTGCGGGGAATGTACGCTGGTACAACAACATACCCAGTGGAAGATCCTCTAGAAGACCCTAAAAAACTCCACTTCAGCATGCTCCAGGCCCCAGGTATGTGCCTCCTAGCTACATGCCCAGTGGACATGCAACAGGAAGTTCAGAGCAGCACCATCCAAAATAACCCTCAAACTAGAAATTGCCCAGTGGGTTAGGTGTCCCAGTGGAGGCTAATATGGGACAGGTGCCATAGAAACTTGGAGGAGGGAGAATGTCTATTAGCAAAGCTTCTCCAAAAAGGTGACTCCCGAGATAACATTTCAGGAAGGAGGAGCTGCCCTGGGTGAGAGTCAGGCATGATGGTAGGAAAATAAACCGAGGCAAGAGGCAGGAGACAGCATGGTTCCTTTAGGGAACTGCTGGCGGTTCAGCCTTACTGAAGGGTAAGCATGACATGGGGCACGCTGGGAGATGATGCTGCATGGGCTGGCATGGTAGACTGTGAAGAGCCTTATCTGCCAAGCTAAGTGCATAAGGGTTTACTCAAGCGCCATGCGGAGCCATTGCTAAATTTCGAGCTGGTGAATGACACATCAGCTTTCGGATTTGGAAGGTCGTACCAGCCACAGGTTGAAAGGTAGATTGCGGGGAAAGGGTCCGATATTGAAACATCTGATGCCAAATAGGGAGGCTTGCTGCTGAAAATGAGTTTAGGATTGCAGAAGAGAATAAAGGCATCTCAGAGTCACAAAGAAACATGAGGTTGTGAAAGGGAGCTGCTACTGATTATCTTTGAAGAATCAGAGAAAATGAAAGACGTATAAGAGACAGAGACAGAGAAAGACAGAGACAGATTAGAAAATGTCCTCATCGTGAGGAACAGAAAAAAAGAAGGAGAATTCTGTAATGGCATTTGCAGCAACCTGGATGGGATTGGACACTATTATTCTAAGTGAAGTAACTCAGGAATGGAAAACCCACGTATATTCTCACTCATAAGTGGGAGCTAAGCTATACGGATGCAAAGGCATAAGAGTGATATAATGGACTTTGGGGAGTTAGCGGGGGAAAGGTGGGAAGGGGGTGAGGGACAAAAGGCTACACATTGGGTACAATGTACACTGCACCAAAATCTCACAAGTCACCACTGAAGAACTTACTCACGTAACCAAATACTACCTGTTCCCCAAAAATCCATGAAAATAAAAATTAAAAAAAAATTTTTTAAGTGGAATTTTTTAAAGTACGTGTCTGAGTCCACCAGTCCCCTGGCAACATTCTCTACACATTATTAGAAGACAGTGTGTGAATGCTAAGGGAAGGATCCAGGAACCATCTGCAGCCAATAAGGATCAATGGATTCACTGACTAAAGAGGTAATAGAAGAAGAGCCACAAAAACAGCATATCTGAATTTTAGCAAGTCTTGCTATACAGTCTCACGATGATGTAAAAACTACGAATGATAACACAGACAGATGGATTCATTACTGGCTTAATAACCTCACCCAAAGAGTGTTGAGCAGCTTCATCTGTAGGGACATTGCTCCTAAAATGCCAGAGAACCCTGCTTTTGGTCTTTTATAGCACAATTGTTGTAAAATATATGCAATATAAAATTTACCATTGTAAGTATTTTTTTAATTCCAACTTTTATGTTAGATACAGGTGCAAGTTTGTCACATGGGTATATTGCATCCAGGTAGTGAGCACAGTACTCAATAGGAGGTTTCTCAATCCTCACCCTTCCCTCTCTCCCCACTCTGAGAGTCCACAATGTCTATGCTCCCATGTTTATGTCTACTTGTGCTCAGTGTTTAGCTCCTACTTGTGAGAGAGAACATATGGTATTTGGTTTTCCATTCCTACATTAATTTGCTTAGGATTATGGCCTCCAGCTCCATTCATGTTGCTGCGAAGGACATGACTTCATTCTTTTTCATGGCTGCATAGTATTTCATGGTTTATATGTAGCACATTTTCTTTATCCAATCTACCATCAATGGGCATCTAGGTTGATTCCATGTCTTTGCTATTGTGAATAGCGGGGTGATGAACATATGTGAATACATGTGTCTTCTTGGTATAATGAGCTATTTTCCTTTGGGAATATACCCAGTAATGGGATCACTGGGTCAAATGATAGCTCTGTTTTAAGTTCTTTGAGAAAGTCTCCAAACTGCTTTCTACAGTGGTTGAACTAATTTAAGTTCCCACTAACAATGTGTAAGTGTTCCCTTCTCGCCACAGCCTCGCCAGCATCTGTTGTTTTTTGGCTTTTTAATAATGGCCATTCTGACTGGTGCAAGATGGTATCTTGCTGAGGTTTTGATTTGCATTTCCCTCATAATTAGTGATGATGAGCATTATCTTTCATATGTGTGTTGACCATTTGTATGTCTTCTTTTGAGAAGTATCTGTTCACGTCCTTTGCCTGTTTTTAAATGGGGTTATTTGGTTTTGGCTTGTTGATTTGTTTAAGTTCCTTATAGACTCTGCATTTTAGACCTTTGACAGATGCATAGTCTGCAAATATTTTCTCCCTTTCTGCAGGTTGTGTATACAGTTTTGTGCATACAGTTTTAAGTGTACAGTTCAGTGACATTAAGTACATTCACAATGTTGTGCAACCATCCCTACTATCCATTCACAGAACTTTTTCGTCTTCCCAAACTGAAACTCCATACCCAATAAACACTAACTCCCCACCACTTCTCCCCCCAGCCTCTGGTAACCTCTAATCTACTTTCTGTTTCTATGAGTTTACTCTAGCTACCTCATTTGGGTGGAATCACGCAGTATTTGTCCTTTTGTGTCTGGCTTACTTCATTTAGCATAATGTCTTCAAGGTTCACGCATACTGTAGCATGTGTTTGAACCTCATTCCTTTTTAAGGATCAATAATATTCAATTGAATGTATATACACATTTTGTTTATCTATTTATCCATCAATGGACATTTGGGTTAATTCGACCTTTTGGTGTAGCATGCTGTTTTTTATTAACAGTTTTCAGTAGGGCTTAGAAGGTATGATTATTCCACAAGAGAAGGGATAAAGAACATCTTATATAACAGTGAAGATTCACAAAATTCAAATGTGGATGAGACTCATATTTGTTCTTCCACAGCTATTCTCCTTCCTTCTATAGGAATATAACTTTTAGGAATTTTAGATCACATTTCCCAGACTCTTGTAACTAAGTATGACCATATGACTACATTCTGCCTACTGGAATATGAATAGACATTGATAAGTGTAATTTCCAAGTCATGCTTTTAGAAGGAAGAGGTATGCCCTTCCCTTCCCCCTTTCCCCCTCTTGCTAGCTGGAATGCAGATGTGATGGCAATTGCTAGAGCAGCCATTATTGACCATGAGATGAGAGCTACATGTTGAAGAAAGCAGAGCAACGACACAAAAGGAACCTCAATTCCCAACCTATAAAGCTGTCACGTGAAGTCTGGATCACTTATGCCCAGCTTGCTACATGAGACAGAAATAAACCTCTATCTTGTTTAAGCCACTATTATTTTGGGTCTCTCCAATCCAACAGAGAAACCAGTAGACCAACTATTATTTCAGTGAATGCTGAGTTACCTAATAAGAGAAATTATGTTTTTGTTTTTCGGTTACTATGTCATTTAGTTACAGCTGGTGGATTTCCCCTGAATTTGTAGAGTATGGTTTATGGTCTGACTTAAAGACCACATGGTATACCCAAAATTTCCTTGATAGAGACACCTCATGAAAGGTGAAGTCATCCTCCAGACATGACTTCTGGAGCACAGGTTTTCTACATGGAGTCCCCACCTCTGCGTGTCCTACTACTCTAGGGAGAGCAGCAGGGATTGAGCTATTTAAAGGCCAGACACTCATTGGAGCAAACTGGGCTGGCCAGCTAGTATTGAAGCAACTCAAGTTGACAGAGTAATGTTTTTATAAATGAATTAGGGGTAATCTCTTACTGGTCAATAAAGTACCATGAGAATAAATTATGGGCATTATTACAAAATGTTTTCTCCTTAAACAAGGTCAGATATTTTAGTGAAAAATAACATTTTCACCTCCATCTACTGAGCAGATCTTAGGAGTAACACAGCCAATGAGAAGTAAGCCTGTAGCTTTGAAAATGCAGGAAAGGTAGGGGGAGGAGGGGAGATGGGACCCTCTGAGGCCACTGAGCTCTGGACCCAAGGTGCAACTGTGGCCATTATCATATGATTACCATGGCTGCAACCCAATCCCTTCGACAGCCCCTGGACAGAAGGCTTGATGGGAACCTGGCAGAGTTGAGCCATGGACCAAGAAGGAGCATTCTTGACCAGCTACATCTATCTCAGAGGAGAGTGCTGGACCGTAATAGCACAGTGCCTTGGGCCACAGTTGGGAGAATGAGGGAATGGGAAGTTGGATGCCTCCTTCTTTATTCATTGCATCCATTACATGGTCCAGCATTGAGGGTTTGCTTCCATCAACTTCCACAAGTCCCCACCATCTATTCTGCTAGGCAATTCAAGTACCTTCTAGAACAACCTTCTGAACAAACTCCCAAATATCTCACATGCCTTGGACCTGAGCTACTTAGCCTCACTAGTTCAGAAATGTGTTTTCTTGATGCTTACACAAAGCTAGTCCTTGTTCAACTCCACCCATCATCTCCCTCCTCAACCCCACCCTTCAGGCTAACCTCTGCCTCTCTCAAGTGGGAGGTTTTTATTAGCAAGTTCTTTAAAGGGCCACACCCTTATTTTTCTCTTGTTTTGCACAGTAAAGCAAATCCCTTCACACCAACAGCTATCATAGCACCATGACCCACAGGCTAATGTGTTGAACTCACAGGAGCCTTTGCACCTTGGCCCTACCACTGGCCAGCTCACACTTGGCATCAAATGGGTTCAGAGGAAAGATTCACCACTAAAAACAACCTCAGGTCTTCAGAAGTCAGGTGGTAAGAGTGAGCCACATCTTTTGATCACCCACTCTTGGGTTACCCACCCACTGAAGAGAGGCAGTGGACTATATTCCTGTCCCCAGGGCCAAGAAAGCCCAACCCACCTTCCAAGACCTTTCCAGATACTTTTACTGAGGCCCAAGAGACAACAAGGGCTCTGGACACAAGCTCGTGTTTCTGTGAGTGCCATGGCAATGGTTCCATGTTGGCAGGTGCGTGCCCTAGGGCTGCCACAGTCCTTGGAGGAGGCAGAGGCGCCAGTATCAGCCTCCTCAGCCCATTTCTCAGATTTGCACAGAGAGAGTGTCACTCTCCATCATGCATGAGCTCTGAATTGGAATGCGGGAGTTATCTCTCCTGGGGAGTCATTTCCACTGCTCTCCCCTTCCCCCAGAAAGCGCTCTTTCCTCTGCAAAAAAAAAAAAAAAGAAAAAGAAATAACTTTGTCCTTGCTTACTCTGACCCAAGCTCCGGGCTTGGGAGTGAGAAAAGGAAGTTTTTTGCTCCAAAGATTTTCCCATTAGACTCAGAGGGAGGGCCACTTTTGTGAAAAATGCTTTGCATTTTTGCAAGGTGCAAAGGACTATATGCAAATTAATCATTGTTAGTAATACTTTAATTTGCTCCCAATTTTTAAACCTGAGTTTTACATCTCCCTTGTCCTCCAGGGTCAAGTAGGCCAGGCACCCCCTGGTGATGTTCGAAGAATCTCCAGAAATCCCTCGACCGTTTCTTTGCCTTACTCCCTCTGAAAACACAGCGCCTGATTGCCCTGATTGCCCCACAGCCTGGCACGGGCGGGACAGGAAGCCCCTCTGCCTTGTAAACACCGTGTTGCAAACAGACACTTCCCCAGGCTCTTATGCAGAAGCTGTCACCAGACTGGGAGTGGCTTGTTGGGGGAAGGTTCCCCAGGGCTTCCCCTGCTCTCAGACTTAGCTAACTGCTCATCTTAAATCTGACTAAATGGGAGGGTGGTAAGAAGATTCCCTGCACGGCGCGGTGGCTCACGCCTTTAATCCCAGCACTTCGGGAGGCCGAGGCGGGCAGATCACCTGAGGTCAGGAGTTCAAGACCAGCCTGGCCAACATGGTGAAACCCCCATGCCTACTAAAAGTACAAAAATTAGCCTGGCATAGTGGCGGGCGCCTGTAACTCCAGCTACTAAGGAGGCTGAGGCAGGAGAATCGCTTGAACCCAGGAGGCAGAGGTTGCAGTGAACTAAGATCATGCCACTGCACTCCAGCCTGGGCAACAAGAGCAAAACTCCGTCTCAAAAAAAAAAAAAAAAAGATTCCCAAGCAGAGGGTTCTCAGCACCTGGAGTTTGCACCTGGACTTTGCCAGAGGCTCAGGGGTCTGAAGCAGCCCAGAAGAGGACACCTGCCTTGTCCCACAGTGGATCACAAAGCCACAGGTGTCTGAAGCCCTTGCAGTTGTGCACAGAAGACCAGTGACGTGCCTGGAGGGTCCTTGAGGGGAGGATGACCAAACCCCACAGAGGTCTCAGATGGGGAGCAGCCCAGCCTGCCGATCATCAGTCATCCAAGGCTGAGGCCCAGGCTTCTTCTATGCTGGCTGCTCGACCAGGCAATCACTCATTCACCAAGCACTGATTGAATGACAAATGCTGGCCCCTGCAAGGCACTGGAGAGTCAGCACTGAACAAAATGATTGGAAAGCTTCCCTCATTGGGAAGGGGATGAGTGAGGCAAGAACACACGTTAGGTCTTGGGAAAACTGAGTCAGGCAGTCTGGCTGGAGGAGAGCATGATGATTCATGGAGAAAAGAGTGGGACTCAACTTCGAAACCTGAACAGAAGACTAAGGACTCTGGACTCTCCCTAAGCAGTGGGGTGCCATCAAAGTATCTGAACACAGTGACATAGAAGTTTTCATAAGAAGAATCTCCTGGTGAAGAGAGGAAGAGCCTGTGGTCCAAAAGGCCCACCAGAGGCATATGGTAAATAAAGCCAAATTAGGTAGCGGAGAAAACAATGGGGAAGTGAGAGAAACAAGAGCCATGGAGAAAGGAAGCACCATCAAAATGGGCTGGGGAGTGGGGAACAAGGAAGATGGAGGGAGGACTCGGAGATGAGTCCAAGGTTTCAAGGCTGGGAGTCTGGTTTCAGCAGAGACAGAAATGGGGAAGTCTGCACAGGAAGCCTGCTTTGTGGATGCAGAGTTGGGCTCTGGACATTGCTTAAGTTGAAATAGGGCATCAAGTGAAAATAACCCGCATGTACTTGGAGGCCGAAGCAGGTGGATCACTTGGGCCCAGGAGTTTGATAACAGTCTGGGCAACATAGTGAGGCCCTGTCTCTATGAAAAACACACAAAAAAAATTAGCTGGGCATGGTGGCATGCACCTGTAGTCCCAGCTACTCAGGAGACTGAGGCAGGAGGATCATCTGAGCCTGGGGAGGTTGACACTACAGTGAGCTGTGATCGTGCCACTGTACTCCAGCCTGGGTGACAGAGTGAGACCCTTTCTCAAAAAAAAAAAAAAAAAAAAAAAATGTGTCGGGCATCAGACTTTATGGAGACTTCAAAAAAAAAGATACAGGTTGGGAAGAGACTATTGGAACTTGCCATTCAAGAGCCACCAGTGACCTGAAAGGAAGCCTTCCAGCAGAAGCATGGGCTAGAGGGTGGGTTTCTGCCATTGAGGTCTGAAGAGGGACTCATAGTCACTGGGAGTCCTGTCATAAGGTGGCACCATGAGGGAAGGAGCCGGTCCCCTCTCTGCTCAGCCCGTCAGAGCAGCTCCCACAAGAAAACTCTTGGAGAGCAGGCTTTGAAAATTCACAGGCGGTCAGAATCATAGAGTCCAATTGGTCCAGGAGGAAACAGACTCAGCAAGATGAGGAAGTAATTAGGGACCAGGACTAGAGATTACATCTTCTATTCCCATCCTGTAGCCCGTACATCACATCACAGCCCCCTGTGTTCTCTTAAGCACAATAACAGGCCAAGGAGAGTGCAGAGCTTTTCGTTTTCTCAAAATGAAACTCTCAACATGGTACAGAAGTGAATGCACAGTGCAAAGACCTATGAAACGTTGATGTGAAAACCCCAAGAACAAGAGGACATCAATTCCCAGCTCAACCTGGAGGTGAGACAGGTTGGCCCCAAGATCTTATCTGGGACACTCACAGAGGAAGGCGATTTTGAAATGGGGTTCCATTAGTTTATTTTACCAGGTATCAGAAGGAGCCAAGAACAAGAGACTTCAAGAAAAGCCCAGCAGAGGATGTGGGCGAGGATCCCAGTGTCCATGAATGGCTATGGTTTTCTAACAGCCAAGGTGCTTCTGCTCCGGGGAACGGGCTGTGAAGCAGGGCTGTGGGATTTCTGAGCAAACTGCCCAGCTTTGGGATGTGTTTATTCAAGGTCACTGAACTACTCAAACTCAAATCATGTTCTCAGAACAACCAGCGTTTACACAACCAGTCAGACATGGCCACCATGATTTAGAGAACTACAGGCTCTTTAAAGATGAGCTATATCGGTCTCCTTTCTCATGGCTATCATTTCTATAATATATAACATGTATTTTCCCTGCATACTTCCCCCAGCGGGAAACTCACCACCACAAAGCCTCCCGTTCCATTGTTGATCTGCTCTGAATTTCTCTAAGATCTTCCTTCTAGTGAGCTGGAGTCTATTTTCTTACGATTTTCCTTCTGTCATCCCTTTTCCATCCCAGAGAATGACCCCTAGTTGAGAAGTCTTCACCTTTTTCAAAGGACACTGCTCGTCAAATATCTGAAGACAGATACTACTTCTCCTCTGTCTTCTCTTCTTGGAGAAAAACCTCGCTACTTCTTAATTACTTCATATTCTGTCATCGCTATCCTGGTCACCTATCTCTGGATATGAAGTGGTTGCTCAGCATCCTCCAAATGCAGCACCTGGAATGCACTCAAGGTGGATATGCCCAGTTCAGTGTGGAAATAGGCATGCTTGTAAGCTGAAGGGCATATAAAGTAAGGACCCACGGGACCTAGTGGCGGAACATTGGAAGCCAAGAATCAAAGATGGCTCTCGGGCATAAGCCTGGGGGCACTGAGGTTTACAGGTGTGTACCTGGGAGGACTGAGGAAGAGAGAAGAGAAGGAAGCTTGGGGAGTGGGAAGCCAAGAATCCCACAGTGGAAGACCTCAAGACTGGAGCCATTCTCCCAGCTTCCAAGGAGCAGCTCATTCCCCGCTCTATAAGCTGTCACAGGGCGCAGGAGAAGGTAACGTGCTTCCAAAATCATTTGCAAAGTCAGCATATCAAAAACTGACAACAGCAGCACAGAAAAGGAAAATAGAGGCCAAATTCATTTCATGCAAAAATCCTAAAGAAAAGCAGGATGCGGTGGCTCACTCCTATAATCCCAGCACTTTGGGAGGCCAAGGCGGGTGGATCACTTGAGGCCAGGAGTTCAAGAGCAGCCTGGCCAACATGGTGAATCCCCGTCTCTACTAAAAATACAAAAATTAGCCAGCCGTGTTAGTGGGTGCCTGTAATCCCAGCTACTCAGTGGCTGAGGCACGAGAATTGTTTGAACCTGGCAGGTGGAGGTTCACACCACTGCACTCCAGAGTGAGACTGTCTCAAAAAAAAAAAAAAAAAAATCCTAAAGAAAATCACAGCAAATCAAACCTAGCACAGTACTGAAAGAATAAAGCACCTTGACCCAATTGAGTTTATTCCAGAAATGCAGAGGCTCAATATGTGGAAGCTAATGACCTAATGTGTCACATAAATCTATCACAAGGTGAAAGAATACAAGAGTTTCCTTGTAGATGCTTTAAAAAAGTATTGGACAAATGTAACATCCATTCATGCTTTTAAAAATCCTTAGAAAGGAGGAATTGAAGAAAACGTCCTTCACACATGGCACTTTACATCAAGGCACTGGTTCTAAAGAACTATGACCACATCAGAGAAACAAAGCCCCAAGCTCATGCCCGTCCCTGGGAACTTGGGAGGTTGCAGACTTTTGTGGCAAAGAAACAGTCATGCCTGCCTCTCTGATCCGTAGACTGTTTATATTCATGTGTGTGGCCACAGACACCTTTTTTTTTCTCTCTCTCTTTTTTTTTTTTTCTGAGATGAAGTTTCCCTCTTGTTGCTCAGGCTGGAGTGCAATGGTGCGATCTCGGCTCACCGCAACCTCCGCCTCCAGGTTCAATCGATTCTCCTGCCTCAGCCTCCCAAGTAGCTGGGATTACAGGCATGTGCCACCACGCCCGGGTAGTATTTGTATTTTTAGTAGAGATGAGGTTTCTCCATGTTGGTCAGGCTGGTCTTGAACTCCTGACCTCAGGTGATCCGCCCACCTCGGCCTCCCAAAGTGCTGGAATTACAGGTGTGAGCCACCATGCCGGGCCTTCTCTTTCACTCTTTAATCATCTTGGAAATGGGCTGAATTCAAAACTCAATGAGAAATCCAACAACAGAGCAGTGGCCCAGTGTGCAGTCATGAGATGGCCCCCAGCACGCCGCTTCGGGGTTCTCACCAGTGAGTTGCTACCAGTGTCCTCTACACAGTTTTCATTATCCATCACCTTCCCCAGCTTGCTTCTGACAACAGCTTCCTCCCACAGGGAGCTGTGCTGGGTATAATGCAAAGAAATCAGCATAGAGAAAGTCATGTTTTCTAGAACAGGAGTTATTAACCTGGGTCCCTTGGTGAACTGCAGAGATCCAAGAAGACCTTAGAATTTTATGCAAAACTTTGAGCGAGAGAGACTGTCTGTGTGTGTGTGTGTGTGTGTGTGTGCACACACATTCATTCGCATGTACATATGTGCTTATGGGTGACAAGAGAGGAGATGATCTATCGCTTTCATCAGTTTTTCAAAGGGGCCAACTATCTAGAGAGAGTTTGAGACTCTCCTCGAAGAGCTGTCAGTGTAGATGCGATCTGGTTGCAGAATGCTCCCCCAGGAGGCTGGCTGGCTCGGCCAGGTTGGGTGGAAGTGGCTGCATGGAGATTTGCCTGACAAGGGCCAAACCACCAAGCCATGCAGGAATAAATGCTCAGACCAAAAACCCAGTGATACGTCTGCACAGACTTCATGGTTCTGGGGAGACAGCTTTGGTGGAAGAAGGATATGAGAGCTGGACAAGTGACTTCCTAGATGAGACAGACAATCTGGTCAGGGCTTTTGAACCCTCCCAGAACAGCGGCTCCTAACAGGAACAGAATGAAGGCCGGGCAAACAACACGGCGGAGTTTTCTGTGGATGGGGACTCAACTCCCTGAGCTGTTGATGGAGATGCACAAATGCAGAGGGCTCCTGAGCGGGATACGCTATCTGGTGATGGTCAGTGGAAAGGAGAAGAGAGGCCCCCCCATTAGTATTTATGACCTAAGCATCCATAAGCTGGACCGTGGAATACGGGGAGGGGTGAGGAAGGTGGGAATGAGTCCCTGGTCTGTGTCAGACACTGAGAAGGGTGCTTGCCAGTAGTGCTATCATCTGATCCTCACAGGAGAGGGAGCCCACATACCCTACACACGAGTTGTTGAAAAGAATGCTGGAAAGAATGCACCCAAAAAGCCCTTAGCAAGTATTCACTACATGGTAGGTATTATTATTATCATTGTTATGATTCTCTTTTACTTTATATCTTTCAAGTCTCAACTCAAATTTGACTTCTTCAGAGAAACCTTTCCTTAACCCCTCAACTATATTGAGTTCCCTTTCCATAATCTCATAGTATCCCATAATTCTCACAATTGTAATTAAACAATATGTGTGTTGCATATCTTGTCTATGAGACTGTGAGTTCCACGGGGCAGGAACATTGCCTGTCTTGCTCAGCGTCCTCAGAGCCTGGCACATGCCTGGCACACAGAAGGTGCGCTCCATGCAGAAGTGTTGAATGAACAAGTGAAATGTTAGCGATTAGGCAGGGGCCACATAAAGCGTTGAGTGCCAGATTTCCATCCTACAGATGGGGAAACTGACATGCAGAGAGGTACATGGACTTAGCAAAGATCACGTGGCTAGGAGTGGGGGAGCCCGGCAGGAACTGGGCTCCATGTGAGGCCACCTTCAGCCCTCACACCCCAGCCCTGCACTCTAACAAGGAAACCACACAAGCTCATTTGCCTAGGTCAACAACAACAAGACTCCTGAGGACATGAAAATGAAAAGCACACCACTCCCTCTGGGCCCCACCCCCAGCCCCCCACCCCATCCTGTGATCTGGCAACTTCTGCTGTTGCTATGCATGGATGCCTTGCCTATGAGATCCCAGGGAATTTCAGAGTGACAGCTTGACGCCATGCTGAACATCAAGTGGCTAGGGTGAGCAGGCCATAGCTGTGCCAGGTCATTGGTCTCCCTGTAGGCCTGGGCGGTCAGTGCTATGGTGCAAAGACATAGAAAGCACAATGAAGAAGGAGAGGGTGGTCAGTGCTGAAGGGCAAAGGAAGAGCATCAGGGAAGGATTCAGAAGATGAGGCTTGAGCTGGGCTTCTAGGAGGAACTGGCAGTTCACCAGGCAGGCAGAGGCAGGGAAGGGCAATCTGGGGAGAAGCAACAGCACACACAAAGGTGCAGAGGTCTGCTCAGGCTACGGGAGAGGAAGAAGGAGGGGTGGACCTGGGATGGGTGGTGGGTGTGGACCATCTCTGGAAAGTCATGCAGCTCTGCAGCGTTTTCAGCTGAAAAGTGACTCACGCAGGCCGGACGCGGTGGCTCACGCCTGTAATCCCAGAACTTTGGGAGGCCAAGGCGGGCAGATCACCTGAGGTCAGGAGTTCGAGACCAGCCTGGCCAACATGGCGAAACCTCATCTCTACTAAAAATACAAAAATTAGCCGGGTGTGGGGGCGGACGCCTGTAACTCCAGCTACTCGGGAGGCTGAGGCAGGAGAATCGCTTGAACCCAGGAGGCGTAGGTTGCCGTGAGCCGAGATCACGCCACTGCATTCCGACCTGGGTGACATGAGCGAAACTCTGTCTAAAAAATAATAATTAAAAAAAATGAAAAAGAAAAGTGACTCACGCAGATGTGTTATCTTACATCACCATGGCAGCAGGAGAGACGCTCCCATGGAAGCAGGAGTCTCCCATGGATGCCGAACTCTAGGGCCCAAAGTCTAGCAAGCCACTTGATAGACTCAGAAGACTCAAGAAGGACCCAGGATCTTCTCTGTGCCATGAAAGTCATCCATTTCTTCCCATTAATCAGCCCCCAACCCCCTTTCGGGTGTAACTTGCTGTAGCTGTGACTCACTTATCTGGAAGTCACTTAACCGATAACCTCAACTATCCAGAACCTAGCTGCTATCCTAGAAGCAAGCAAGCAAACAAAAGCATCTGGTGGCCACAATTCATGCCCCCCAAATTGCGTTGTATGGGGCATGTGCTTGACACCCACAGGAACACCTAGGCCACCACTTAGGCTTGGTCAACTCTGGTTAAGAGCAGAAGCCAGAGTCAGCCCAGCTCTGGCACCACCTACATGCGTGGCCTTGGCCCTCGGTTTTCTCATATGTGAAATGGGGGCAATAATTGTAGCTACCTCAGAGTGTGACTGTGAAGATTAAAGGACATGACATACTCAGTACAGTGCCCAAAACCATGAAGTCATAGCCAAAGGAGAAAAGGACGGGGAGAAGGATGAAAGAGAAAGAAGCACAAATGTACAAAAAGACACAGGGTACAAAAGAGAATGGCAGGCCAGAACCATTTGATGAAAATTTCAAGAAATTATTCAATCATATCCAACATGCTACATTTATAAATGCAAGCAACGTACTTTACAAAGATTTCTTTTAAAACATAATACAATGAAAAGTTCTGATACTTAGAAGGTAGAGCTACTGGAAAAATTAATGTATGAAAGCTATGAGAACAACATAATTCTGTGTGGACCTGTGTATCGCTAACACACACCCCTAAATCTATGAAAAGTACTTTGTATTTAACAGAATCTAAGATGCCATCAATTGTAAGATGCACCATTATTTTGTGTGGCAATAAGGAAGAAATATTGTTGCCTATTATAATTGGAAGATGCCATAAACAGTAAAATGCACCTTGATTTCAGTGAAATTCATACAAATTAGCACGTTCAGTGCTAAAGCGTGAAAATATGTGCATCTTCAAATTGATGAAATATTCTACTATGTAATATATGTTTGCTATGGGAGGGTATCATCTTTCCTTTGGGCAGAAGTCAGATGTACTCTTTCCTTTCTCTCCTCCCACCCCGTCTATATCTGAGGCTCAAAAATCAAATTAAACACCTCTCCCTTGACTTGTTAACGATCACTCTATCTTGTTCTTCCAGGAGCTTTCTCTGTTTTTTAAATTTTAGTTTTTATTTTTGTAATGACAGGGTCTCACTCTGTCACCCAGGCTGGAATGCAGTGACATGATCGTAGCTCACTGCAGCCTCGAACTCCTGGCCTCAAAGCCTTGGCTTCCCAAAGTGCTGGGATTACAGGCATGAACCACTACGCCTGGCCAGCTTTCTTTCTTAACACATTGATTCAGGCTTTTAGCTCACCAGCTGAGGCCAAACAGGTGTTCTGGTTCTCAGAGGTCCCACAGGGCCAGCCAGCTCAGTCCCTTGGGATGAGCATCTTTGAAGAAAGGCCAAGTCAGCACAGCTTGAGTGCTCAGTGGAACCCAAGCTGGGGCTTCCAAACTCTAGGCTACCCAGGCAAAAAGGCTGCTGGCTCTCCTCCTCTCCCAGTCCTCAGCCATCAGGCCCCTGATGGATGGCTAACACAGGGGTATGGAGCAGCCTGCACCCCTGCCTTCTCATCCTCATGCCAACATCAACCCCAAATGCTCTTGTCATCCAGTGCCACCAGTTAGCGTCCAACCTATTCTTCTTCTTCTTTTTTTTTTTTGTTTGTCTGTTTCTTTGAGACAGGGTCTCTCTGTGTCTCCCAGGCTCTAGTGCAGTGAAGCGATCATAGCTTACTGCAGCCTCGAACTCCTGGACTCAAGCAATCCTCCTACTTAAGCTTCTCGAGTAGCTGGGCAACCTGTTATTCTTGAGGGCAACAATCAACAGTGAATGGGAGGGAGGGAAGGCAAGCAGGGAGGCAGAGACTGTCTGCTTCTACTGCACCCTGAGGAGAGAAGATAATGAATCATCTCTCTCGTAAGCAAGAGATGAAAGGAAGGAGGTTCTTAAAACCCTAAGGAGACACAGCACACAAAGACCCCAAGCCTTCCTGCCCCCACAGTCCTGGTTTGTGAGGCTTCAAAAAGCAGGGGAGGGAGCCCTGAAGCAAGAAAACAGCTTGACCATCCAAAACTGTCTTCTTTGTCTTCCACGGGTCCCCAGGTGAAGACCCACACCACCACAGCCACACCGAGGAAACACAGAAGCCAGCGTTCTACAAACATCCACAGAGCATCTCCCACGTGCAGCCGTTCTCATCATACATGCCTCACTTAATTTCCCACACTGGGCCAGGCACAGCGGCTCATGCCTATAACCCCAGCACTTTGGAAGGCCAAGGTAGACGGATCGCTTGAGCTCAAGGAATTCGAGACCAACCTGGGCAACATGGCAAAACCCTGCCTCTACAAAAATTACAAAAATTAGCTGGGCGCAGTGGTGCTGACCTGTAATCCCAGCTACTTGGGAGGCGGAGGCGGAGGATTGCTTGAGCCTGGGAGTTTAAGGCTGCAGTGAGCCATGATCACGCCACTGCACTCCAGCCTGAGTGACAGAGAAAGACCGTTTCTCAATAATAATAATAATAATTAATAATAATAATAATAATAATTCCACACAGCTCTATGGGTCAGTATGACAGCACATTTTACAAATAAGGAGACTGAGGCTGGGTTGGGGGACAGTGTGATGCTGCAGGTCACACAGCTGGATCTGGTTGGAACTTGGGTCTCTTTTCCACATCATGCATGGTTCCCAAGCAAGAGCTTCAGCACCATCACTTAAGGAGCTCATTCAAATTTTTGAAAACTACGGATTCCAGATTCCATCCCTGGAAAGCCATGTTGTAGGGCTGGCTCCAAAAGAGTCCTACCTGCATTCAGCTCTGGGAGCCAGTGCCTCACAGGTGGTCCTGAGGGCAGGAAGGAAAGTGTGGGGTGGATGAGAAGACACGGAAGGAAAACGAGGGTGTCAGTCCAGAGAGGACCTTGGAGGCAGGCTTGGCCTACTTTTAGTCCTCATTCTGCCTAAACCCACCCCTCCTCTCTACTCGGAGTCTTGTTAACTCGCTTTATACCACATCCTGCTGCTTTAATCTCGCCTTCCTTTTCCTTCTGAACAATCTCCTTCCTCCTACTGACCTGAACTTTTTGTGTATTTACCCCAGGCCGGGATGGGCCAGCACGCGCACACACACACACACACACAGAGTCACGCGGGGATGCCCAGTGTGTAAACACAGATCCTCTGAGAGCAGAAAGCGTGCCGTTCTCTAGGACAGCAGCCGCGTCTGGGGCCAAGGCTGGCTAACTAGCAGGCTGAGTGAGGCTCGACGGAGGGCGCCTTACGCGGGCACTTCCATGACTCCCAGGTTCTGACGGCACAGGAGCCCTGACGCCCACGCTAACGGACAGTTCCCCGCTGGAGCAGGCAGGGTACCTGACCCTACGACACAGGGCGACCTGTGTCGGAGGCAGGAGGCTGAGGACACAGCTGCACAGAGCCGCCCAGCAGAGGTTACCCGGATAACGATAAGTGGTCCCCGCGACGTCCCTTAAGTCTCTGGGGTTATCTGGAGCCCAGGTTTGCAGAGCCGCTGCTCCCGCGGTGGGCCAGGTCCACGGGGCCGGAAGATAGCAGAATCTGTCCGGCCCCCGGGCTGCGGCGGCTGCTCGCTGAGCCCACTCTCCCCGACGGTCCCCAGCTTTGCTCCAGCTCTGCCTGGAGCTCCCACGCGTGCCCTCCGCACCCGCCCTGGCCGCCCAGTCACACACCTGCAGTCCCCGCCGGGCGCGCCGAGCCCCTCTCCAGCGGCGACTCCCTGCGATTCGGGTGACCGTCGGGACCACCGCGCCCCAGCTGGAGCCGCGCGGCGAGCCGCAGCATCTGCTCAGCCTGGGCTCCTCCGGCGGGCGGGGAGCGGGGCGGGGCCTGTCAGGGGGCGGGGCCTAATGGGGCGGGGCTGACCGCGGAGCCGGCCTCTCCAGCCACCTGGTGGCCGGGCCGCGTCAGCCAGGTGCGCGCCCGGCCCCACATCCTCTGGGTCAGGCCCCCGAGCCCGCAAAGCGTCCGAGAAGCAGCCCCGGCTCTGACCCGCCAGCCCTCAGAAGAAGCAGACCCTGGCCGGTGCATGGCAGTGGCCCGAGGGGCGCCAGCGTGGAGCACCAGCGACCTCCCAGGAGTAAGGGGAGGTTAGGCCCCCGCGTCGGAAGCGCGGCTTTGGCCCGGCAGGAGGGCTGGGCGGGGCAGGGGGGCAGGTCTGGGGTGGGGGCTTCGGGGAAAGACGAGAAAGAGGAAGCTCCGACGAGCTGCTTCCTTCTCTCACTGCGACCCACTTCCTCTTCCTACTTCTATTTTCTTTCTTTTTTTTTGTTTTTGTTTTTTTTTGTTTTTGAGACGGAGTCTCGCTCTGTCCTCAGGCTGGAGTGCAGTGGCACGATCTTGGCTCACCGCAACCTCCGCCTCCCGGGTTCAAGCGATTCTCCTGCCTCAGCCTCCCGAGTAGCTGGGACTACAGGCGCGCGCCACCACGCCAATTTTTTGTATTTTTACTAGAGACGGGGTTTCACCATGTTGGCCAGGATGGTGTCGATCTCCTGACCTCGTGATCCGCCCACCTCGGCCTCGCAAAGTTCTGGGATTACAGGCGTGAGCCACCGCTCCTGGCCCCTACTATTTTCTTTGGGTGCCCTTAACCCTTAAAATGCCTGCACTACTGCTGTGCAGACAGGCACCTTGACCCGCATCCTTCTGCAGGAACCTTCATAGAAATACCAGCCAGTCCCGGCGTTCAGCACTGCCGCTCCAGCCTCTGGCTGGACTTCCTGCCCTCCCTGGCCGGCACCAAGGCTACTGTCACCTGAGTGGTTTCCCCAGCCCCTGGGGAAGGGAGTGAGGGTGTGCGGGAGTTCCTGCCTCCAGGGTCAAGGCCCTCTTCTTGCCTCCTCCTTTTCTCCCCCAGACGACGTTGCAGATGATGCTCTATCAAGAGTTGGAAGGACTTCCCAGGGAATCCCACAAGACACTGCGCTTCCTATGCCTCCTTTCCCTTGTTTAAAAAATGGGGATAAGAAGATTGGCTACTGCTCCGACAGCCCTCGTAATGGAAGAGTAGCACTTCATTTGTGGGTTAACAAAGGGCAACGCTGAAATCTCCACTTCTACTATTGAATGGAACTGTGTCATAATATCTGTTAGAGGCGTGCAAGCTCGGCCACAAGGTCATGGTCATACGTTATTGTTGGTCAAAAGCCGCAGCCCTACCTGAGGCTTTGAGAGATATGAACACCAATGACTTTTCTTTTCCTGACTCCCGAAATACCAAGAAAAAGCAACTTCCCCAAATGGACAGAAACAGAAAGTACCCTTGGTTGAACACAGAGGCCTGGTGCCAGCCACCGTTAGAAGTGGGAAGGAACTCAGACCCGCTTTCCTGCCTCATCCCCAATCCCTACCCCACACGTCACCCTTTCACAGAGAAGGAACCAGAGCCACCAAGGGCTGAGAGAGGACTTGATAAGGATTCTAGTCTTCTGTCTCCTCTGTCCCCACCTTTTCCACCACAAAAATATGGATATTTGGAGGAAGAGGAGAAGAGGGAAGGTACACACCGTGCAAAGGAAGAAAATGGCAGAACTGCTCTGGAATCAGGAATTCAGGAGCAAGAATGACACAGTGTGTGCCAGATGGAAATGCTGGATTAGGAGAGCACTTGGAAAGGCAAATAATCTGCCAGAGAAATTATGGGATGCCCGCCTTCTGAAAATGGAGGAAAACTGCAAAGGAGTGGCTCATTGGTGCTCACTCCTAGGGCTCTGAGCATCCCAAGAAGCCAACTTGGTCCCATCGTACATCCCCTCAGAAGTAGGCATTCTCCTCTCCACCTGCAGCTGTGACCAAGATATGGAGCCTGCATGTTATGCCACCCCGTCAACACTGAGTTCTGTCTGTGTCTCCCTCTCCCAGATCTGATCGGCACCTGACACCTATCCATCCTCCATTTCCCACCTCCCCAAAGCTGCTGGAAAAACTCTGAAAGGTACCTCTGTCACTCATTAATCATCTGATTATGTACCTCTTTCTACAACTCCTTTGTTGCTTTGTTTTAAAATCTATGGCTCTTTGAAATCACTCTCCTTCCTTTCACTGCCTAATGTTTTCAAAGAGGAGTCTACCCCTGTCTCCGCTTCCTCATCTTACATTAATTCCTCAATTCTCTGAACAGAGACCACCAGGGAAACCCCAAATGTCAGCTCCAGTGGTTTCATTTTCTTACCTCACTATAGCATTTAGTACCACTCCTTCTTGAAAATCCCCTCCTTGGCTTCTCCTCCACCTCTCACCATGATTTCTGTTTTCTTCTTCTGGCTTCATTTCTGCATCATCCCTTAAACATTACAATGCTTGAGGTTTCAGATGAGGCTGCTTCTCCCTGGGCAATCTCATCCATTCCTATCATACTGATCCCTCCCAAACTATCGCCCAGACTTCTCTCTTGAGCTCCAGATCTGTAATTCCAAGTGTTTTCTGTACATCCATATCTGGATAATCAATCCAAAAGCCTTTTAATTACTCCATGCCCTAAAATAAATTCCTCATCTTCTCACAAACTCCTTCTCCTGCCTTCCCTATCTCAGTTGACATCATTACTATCCACCAGTGGATGGTAAGGT
The DNA here is from genome assembly GCF_009828535.3 of Hylobates moloch. NCBI lineage: Eukaryota > Metazoa > Chordata > Mammalia > Primates > Hylobatidae > Hylobates > Hylobates moloch. The sequence goes on from NW_026652294.1 coordinate 39,985,304, forward strand.
TTCTAGTAACTTATAGCCAGAATATATAAAGAACTCCCACAACTCAAAAGTAGTAAAGACAAATAATCCAATTTAAAAATGGGCAAAAGACTTGAACAGACACTTCAACAAAAAAAAGCTATGCGCATGGCCAATAATCACATGAAAGGGTGCTAAAATTATGAGTCTTTGGGGAAATGCAAACTTAAGCCGTGAGTTACCACTTTACAGTCATTAGAATAGCTAAAATTCATACTGAAAACAGCAAATGTTGGCAAGGATGTGGAGGAAGCGAAACACTCATATATTGCTTGTAGGAGTGTAACATGGCACAACAAGTTTGGGAAACTGATTGGCAGTATCTAATAAAGTTAAATATACATCTACCTGTGACCTAGAAATTCCACTCCTAGGTATATATCCAAGATAAATGAATGTGTATATCCCCACAGAAACATATATATGAATGATCGTAGCAACTTTATTTATAATAGCCCCAAACTGGAAACACCCCCAAATACCATTAATAGTAGAATGATTTTTTGTTAAATTGTGGGATATTCATACACTGGAATGCTACTCAGCAGTAAAAAGGAATAAATGACTGATGCATGTGTCAACATAGGTGAATCTCACAAAAATTATGTTGAGCAAAAGAAGCCAGACACAAAAGAAAATATAGTGCATGATTCCATATATATGAAGTTCAAGAACCAGCAAACTAACTTATAGTGATAGGAATCAGAATGATGGTTATCTCGGGGGAAGGGAACAATTTAGCCAGAAAGGGGACATGAGTGAGCTTTCTGGGGTGGTGTTTTTATCTTGATGGTGGTTAAATGGTGTCTGCATATGAACAAGTTAGTGAGATGTTCACTTAAAAGTTACATATTCTGCTCTTTGTCAATTATATCCCAGTACATAAAATATGTGAGAAAAGAAAATCCATGTTGGTCTTCCTGTCACCCAGTGCAGTGGCATGATCAGTGCTCACTGCAGCCTCAAACTCCTGGGCTCAAGCCATCCTCTTGCATCAGACGTGCTTAGCTAATTATTATTATTATTATTATTATTATTGGTAGAAATGGAGTCTTGCTATGTTGCCCAGGCAGGTCTCAAACTCCTGGGCTTAAACAATCCTCCCAACTGGGCCTCCCAAAGTGCTGGGATTACAGGTGCAAGCCACTGTGCCTGGCTGACGTTGGGCTTTTATATCTTCATGCCCTTCCTCTCTCTGTCCCCTCTGCTTAACATACCCCTCTCCACTTATTTATTTGACTGAATGCTTACTGACTATTCATGATAATCAGCAGAACCACCTCAACTTCTATTCCAGAATAAATATAGACTCCCTCCTGGTAAAAATAAGCGAAGAGAAAAATTAATGATACGAAAGCACAAAAAGATTCAAACTTTCAACAGAAAGGAACATGGTCAGAGAAAATTAGTTTTCTTTGAAATGAAATTTCCACGAGAAGAAGAGGAAAAAAAATTTAAACATATTTCTCTTTTGTGTTTTTAATAATATGTGGGAGGATATTGTATTTGCAAGTGTAGTGGATTAAGAAATTACAAACTGAAATTACAAGGAATCGTTAAGAAATTGCAAACCGAAATTAGGAAACATTTTTAGCTTGCTAAATTTAAACCTCAGTGGAAACAATGAACAGAAGATTGGGAACTGAAGAAAGCTGAATGTGTGACCCAGAACGCAAGCTTGAAAATGTATCCTAGAATTCAGAAGAGAAAAGATGATCTGTGATAGCTAGACTATAGAGGTCTAATATGCGTATAACAGTAATTCCACAAGGAGAGAGAGGAGAAAATAAATAAAATATATGGCAGAAGAAATTTTCTCTGGACTAAAGGAAGATTTGCATCTTCTACTCAATATCTTAACTTTCCTGGTAAGATATAAATTACCAAAAATTGACTTGAGAAGAGATACACCCTGAATAGACCAATAACCATGGAATTGTATAAATTATCAAAGAACATCTCTCTTGAAAGTCTCCATGTCTTGGTAGTTACATAGATGGCTTCTATCAAATTTTAAAGGACAGAATTCTACCATGCTTTTAAAAAATACTACTGTGAAAAATATAGTGTGCTAACCTTTCATGTAAAAAAGAAAGAGAAATAAGAAAATATGCATGTATCTTCTCATTTGTAGAAAAACAAGTATAGGAAGGATAAACCAGAAACTGATGAGATTGGTTACCTACAGTGGATAGGTAGGGATAGTCTGGAAAGAATGGGAGATTGAGGGTGAGGATAGAAGGGATGGGAGAAATGACAATTCTCTGAGTATGCTGTTTGTACAGTTCTTACTTTGAGGACCATGATAATGCTACACATATCCCCATCTCACCCTAAAATAGTAAGTTTACATCAATCAGGATGTGATGGGAACCCAAAACTGAATATGAACAGTAACAAATGAGCCTAACTCTATTACAAATGAATGATGTAACCATATTGAGGAAGGAGAAGACAAAAGGAACTAACCAAATAACATAGAAAACCATATTTTGACTATATACTATAAGTATGTGCCCATCCAATCTCATATTGAAATGTAATCCCCAGTGCTGGAGGTGGGGCCTGTTGCAAGGTGATTGGATCATGGGGGCAGATTTCTCATGAATGGTTTTGCACCATCCCTCTTGGTACTGTCCTCTTGAGAGTGAGTTCTCATGAGATCTAGTCATTTAAAAATGTGTAGTACTGGCCAGGTGCAGTGGCTCATGCCTGTAATCCCAGCACTTTGGGAGGCCAACGTGGGCGGATCACAAGGTCAGGAGATTGAGACCATCCTGGCCAACATGGTGAAATTCCGTCTCAACTAAAAATACAAAAATTAGCTGGGTGTGGTGGTACATGCCTGTAATCCCAGCTACTTGGGAGGCTGAGGCAGGAGAATCGCTTGAACCAGGGAGTCAGAGGTGGCAATGAGCCATGATCACACCACTGCACTCCAGCCTGGCGACAGAGTGAGACTCCATCTAAAAAAAAAAAAAATTGTGTAGTACCTCCCGCCTTGGTCTCTCTTGCTCCTTCTCTGGCCATGTGACATGCAAGCCCCAACTTTGCCTTCCACCACAATTGTGAGCTTCCAGAGGCCTCCCTAGAAGCAGAAGCCACTACGCTTCCTGCACAGCCTGCAAAACCGTGAGCTGATTAAACCTCTTTTCTTTATAAAAATTACCCAGTCTCAGGTGTTTCTCTATAGCAATGTGAGAACAGACTAATACAAAGGCTAAAGATGGAAAAAAAAAAAAACCACAACTTGTACCACATTGTGTTGGTATTGCTGCTTAAGGGGTCTGTTCTCTGATGAGCAAATCTATATCTCACAGGTGTATGGGTTAGAAATTCTGAAACTCTTTTATATATATGTGAAGATTGAACAAAAAGTAAATATATTGTGAATAATGAGAGCCAAGGTTTTGGTGTTGAGGAAGGAAGTTACAAATAAGTAAAGGTGGAAGGCTAGAATGAATGTGGTGGTGTTAGATAAGAATTGGAAGTATCAGTATATACTCATGGTTTTTAATAGTTAGATACATAGATAAATATATAGATAAAGAGATATAGATGTATGTATATTTCCCAGCTCTGATGATGAAGCCTAGAGGTAATGATATCCCACTAGGGATGAGCACACCTAGCTTCCAGATATTGGTTTCTAAATATCATTCTCCAATAAAAGGAACCAGGGCTCCTTGGAGGAATGTCTGATTGAAGGGCCATGACAGGGAAAGAACAAGATGAATCTAGAACGTCTTGTGGTACTAGAAAATAATAAAATGCTCAAAAAATGATTAATGTTTGTCACAAGAATGCAATAACCAACTCGAAGGGGCTCCCAGTGACCAAATCCGGAACAAGCTGAGTAACACAATAACGGTAGTTATGGGTTATAGCTTATAGAATAAAATAAATAGCCAAGAGTCCATAATGACATAAAAAATTGGATAAATACATGGGGGAGAATTGACAACTCTTTCTTACAGTGGAATGCCAGTAAATACATGTAGAAGGAAGACAGAAGCAGAAAATCACCATTTGGTAAACACCACAGTAATAATTTTTGCAGGCGAGAATCATCAATGGGCTGGGCACAGTGGCTCATGCCTGTAATCCCAGCACTTTGTGAGGCCAAGGCGGGTGGATCATCTGAGGTCAGGAGTTCGAGACCAGCCTGCCCAACATGGTGAAACCCCGTCTCTACTAAAAATACAAAAATTAGCTGGGTGTGATGGTGCATGCGTGTAATCCCAGCTACTTGGGAGACTGAGGCAGGAGAATCTCTTGAACCTGGGAAGCAGAGGTTGCAGTGAGCCAACCATGCCATTGCACTCCAGCCTGGGTGACAGAACAAGACTCTGTTTCAAAAAAAAAAAAAAAAAAAGAATCATCAATGGATGCTAAATGCAGTGAGCAAAAATATGATGATAAATGGTGCTGTGGTCTGAATGTGTCCCCCCAACTATTCATACATTGAAGCCTAACCCCCAAGGTGATGGTATTAGAAGGTGTGGCATTTGGGGAGGTGATTAGGTCTAGGTGATGAGGGTGGAGCCCTCATGATTAGAATTAGTGCTCCAAAAAAAGAAGCTTAAGGGGCCAGGCGCCGTGGCTTACCCCTGTAATCCCAGCACTTTGGGAGGCCGAGGTAGGTGGATTATGAGGTCAGGAGATTGAGACCATCCTGGCCAACATGGTGAAACTCCGTCCCTACTAAAATACAAAAAATTAGCCAGGTTTGGTGGCATGTGCCTATAGTCCCAGCTACTTGGGAGGCTGAGGCAGGGGAATCGCTTGAACCTGGGAGGCGGAGGTTGCAGTGAGCTGAGATTGTGCTGCTGCACTCCAGCCTGGGCGACAGAGCAAGACTCCGTCTCAAAAAAAAAAAAAAAAAAAAAAGGCCTAAGGGAACTGCCTCTTACTGTGTGTTGCACCAAGTGAGGACACAGAAGGTGCTGCCCATGAGGAACGGGCCCTTATCAGACATCAAATCTGCCAGTACCTTGATCTTGGACTTCCCAGCTTCCAGAACTGTGAGAAATAAATGTTTGTTGTTTATAAGCCACTCAGTCTATGTTTTTTTGTTTATAGCGGCCTGATCAGACTAAGACAAATGAGACATTTGCTTAAAGTAGCTCCCCACAAGGTTTTTTGTTTTGTTTTGTTTTGTTTTTGTTTTTGTTTTTTGAGACAGAGTCTTGCTCTGTCACCCAGGCTGGAGTGCAGTGGCACGATCTCGAGTCACTGCAACCTCCACCTCCCAAGTTCAAGTGATTCTCCTGCCTCAGCCTCCCGAGTAGCTGAGACTACAGGCTTGTGCCGCCATACCCAGCTAATTTTTGTATTTTTAGTAGAGATGAGACTTCACCATGTTGGCTAGGCTGATCCTCAAGTGATCTGCCCGCCTCGGCCTCCCAAAATGCTAGGATTACAGGCATGAGCCACCATGCACAGCAAGATACTTTCTAGTTACAAAGGGAAAATAGAAACCTTACAGCAAAGAAGCCAGACGGACACCCCCTTAACCAAGTGAACAAAGTTAACATTATCATAAGGAGACACAGCAATAACATTCATCTCGTGATTTGATGCTGAGACAGGCACATCATTTCTGTGGTATTCTTGCCAAAAATGTCTTACATCAATCTCATCATAGAAAACATCAGGGCTTGGTGCTGGTTGCTCACACCTGTAATGCCAGCACGCTGGGAAGCTAAGGTGGGAGAATTGCTTGAGACCAAGAGTTCGAGACCAGCCTGGGCAACGTAGCAAGACCCATTTCTACCAAAAAATAAATACATATATTAGCTGGGTGCGGTGGCATGGGCCTGTAGTCCCAACTACTAAGAAGGCTGAGGTGGGAAGATCGCTTGAGCCCAGGAGGTTGAGGTTGCAGTGAGCTGTGATTATGCTGCTGCAGTCTAGCCTAGGTGACAGAGCCTGCAAGACAACCTGTCTCTAAAAAGAAAAGAAAGAAAAAGGAAAACATCAGACTCACTCAAATTGAGGGACATTCTACAAAATCTTCAACAGTGTCAAGCTCAGGAAACAAAGGCTAAAGGGCTGTCACAGATTGTCACACAACACTTAAATGCAGTGAGGGATTTGAGCTTGGATCCTGGGCCAGAAAAAGTACATTTAGTTGTACTATCGGCAAAATTTGAATAAGGTCTGTAGATTAGTTAATAGTTTTGTATCAATGTTAATTTTCTGATTTCAAGAATCATACTATGTTATATACAACGCTAATATTTAGGGAAGCTGGGTCAAAGGTCTATGGGAACTCTTACATTTGCACCTTTGTTTGTAAATCCAAAATTATTTCAAAATACAAACTTAAAAAAGCAAAACTTAAAAGTTGCAAATCTTACAAACTTTCAAAAAACTTCCCATTTTTGTTTTAACCTGATAGTAAAACACAAAAAGAAAACTACAGGTGAATTCTTCTCTATGATACAGATATAAAATCTGAAATAGAATAAGTGCAAGTTTGGCTGGGCGCGGTGGCTCATGCCTGTAATCCTAGCACTTTGGGAGGCCAAGGCGGGTGGATTGCCTGAGGTCAGAAGTTCAAGACCAGCCTGGCCAACATCGCGAAACCCCATCTCTACTAAAAATACAAAAATTAGCTGTATGTAGTGGCAGTCGCCTATAATCTCAGCTACTCGGAAGGCTGAGGCAGGAGAATCACTTGAACCCGGGGTGGGGGTGGAGGTTGCACTGACCCAAGATCGTGCCACTTCACTCCAGCCTGAGTGAAAGAGCAAAACTCCATCTCAAAAATAAATAAATAAATAAAATAATTTTTAAAAGTAAATGCAAGTTATATCCAGCCTTTAATTAAAATAGTAATATACTGTGACAAAGTAGAGTTTGTTCAAGGAATGCCAACATCCTGGATGAGCGCAAAGGAATGCAGACTGGACTGGTCGCCCACAAGAATCCACTGTGTACATTGAGCCTGCACGGAGGCGTTTATGGGTGGGCCCTGGGGTGCGAGATGGGGAGTGACCTCTAGTGGAAATTCCAGCATGTCACCATAGGAGATGGGTAGAGTCTGACTGATGGGTCACCATTGCAAAATTTAGATTGGATGTTTGGGGAGGAGCTGAAGGAGATAGCGCCAACCTGCACCCACATCTTTCCCAAGCCAGTCCCTTGCTGTTGCTACCAATGGGAGTGTGATCTCTATCCCAGGTCACCCTCACAGGTTGAACCTTATGGAGAAAGAGCTTCAGGAAGAAGCAAAAAGACCTTTTCATTAAGGGCCGAGAAACCAAGTGAAAGGGGCAAGAACATGCCATGGCTCTGGCCCCTGTAGGCCTGTGGAAAAGCGTTGCTTTGAAATCACAAAGCCTTGTACCTTGGGGAATACAAGGAGACTGACCCCAGCACAGTCACCACTGTAAGACAGACCTGGGGAACCCCAGGGATAACTGAGGAGGCTTTGAAGGAAGCTGGAGGACCTGGAGCAGGGATCAGAAACTCAAACACCCCCAAGGGCCAGGCAGGTCAAACTCAGGGATAGAACGGGTGAGATGGTGTTCACTTAGTATGTTCTGACATTTCATAACAGCATTGTTTATACTCTTGCCTCCTGAAATAAACCCTGTTAAAAGGTCAGTCCTTTTCTCCCCCCAGTGCAATAAGATTCTCTTTTCCGACACAGCTTTTCCACAGTCTTAGATTTCATTTCTGGTAGCCCTTTACGTCTTATTCTTCCAGCAGACACACTTTGCATATTAAACATACAGCAATATTCTTTACTTCTACCTAGAAATATGCTTTCCCCCTTTTCTCTTAGAAGCACCTGGCCCTCTTGGCCTCTTTCATTTTTTTCTACATTTGCTAGACACAATTACAAGAAATATTTCATTATTTTCATTATTTCATTATTTTTTAAAATTGCACAAATGCAAAAATTGGCAACTGAGCCTTGACTCTGATGTGTGGGAAACAATAGGGTATGGTGACAATACGGTATGATGGGATGTTAATGAGGTAAATGAAGAGACCACTAAAAGGAGCCCCTGGGGCCCAGCTCCAACCCGCCACTGTGGCCATGTGGAAATGCAGGATTGGTGTGGCGAGATCTTATGATTTTAAAAGAGAAACTAGAAATTGGAATTCATAAGAGAAATCTCCTGATTTTTAAATGCTGGCAGCTAATTCAAAACAGTATTCTAAAACGTCTTACAGGCCAAACTAGACATGACCTACTGGCTTTCAGTTTGTGACATCTGTTTTCTATTACACAGGTGGGAGCATGCACCAGTGAAACCTGAGTTCTTTCTGTTCACGTGAGCTAATCTTCCCACTGGCTGGAAGACACTTCATTTATGCAAACAGAGATTACTGTAAAAGTGTATTCATATTGTTCATCACATGAATAGGACACGGGAGAAAAACTATATAATTATCCTGATAAGATGCCCTGTAATGCAAATTCTCTGTGGTTAGGAATAAAAGGAAATTATGTCAACGTGATAAATGATATCTATCTCAATCCAGCAGACAATATGATAGCTAATGTTGACTTGGAATGAAGGGACAGATACAGTCCTTAATAACAGAAGAATTCCTGTAAAACAAGCATGCTCACAACTTGAATAGTTTCAATAATATTGTGAAATTCAAAGCAAAAAGATAAAGAGTCAGAAATTTGGGAAGCAAAAGTCAAGTTCATCATTATTTGTAAGTGATATGATTTCTATCTGAGAAACCTTAGATAATGGGCTGAGAAATGTCTAGAACTAATAAGAGAGTTCAATAAAGTAGCTGGAGACACAAAAAGATGAAATTCAGTAACTTTCTACATACCAGCAATGACCAGATAGAAAATGAGCTCATTCATCCCAATAAATAGTGCTGAGATATCCATATGCAAAATTGTAAAATTGGGTCCCTAGGACATATCACATACGAAAATTAACTCAAAAATGGATCAAAGACCTAAAGCTAAGAGCTGAAACTATAAAACTCATAGAAGAAAACATTAGTGTAAATCTTCATGTCCTTGGATTAGTCAATAGTTTCTTAGATGTGACATCAAAAGCCCAAGAAACAAAAGAAGAAAAATAAAGCGGATATCACTGGTCTGGCACAGTGGCTTACGTCTGTAATCCCAGCACTTTGGGAGGCTGAGGCAGGTGGATCATGTGAGGTCAGGAGTTTGAGACTAGCCTGGCCAACATGCGAAACCTCATCTCTATTAAAAATACAAAAATTAGTCAGGTGTAGTGACGCATGCACGCCTGTAGGTCCAGTTACTCAGGAGGCTAAGGCAGGAGAATCGCTTGATCCTGAGAGGCAGAGATTGCAGTGAGCCAGCATCATGCCACTGCATTCCAGCCTGGGCAACAGAGCGAGAGTTCATCTCAAAAATAAAAATAAAAATAAATAAAGTGGACATCATGAAAAGTAAAACTTTGTTCTTCAAGGACACCATCAAGAAACTGAAAAGATTGCCCACAGAATAGTAGAAAAATACTGCAAATCATATATAGGATAAGGGATCTGAATCTAGAATATATAAAGAACTACTATAACTCAATAATAAAAAGGCAAATACCAAATTAAAAAATGAGCAAAGGATCTGAATTGACACTTCTCCAAAGAAAATATACAAATAGCCAACAAGTATGTGCAAAAATGCTCCACATCATCAGAGAAATGCGAGTCAAAACCAGCACGAAATACCATACACTATCAAAAAAAAAAAAAAGCAGATAATAACAAGTGTTGACAAGGATGTTGGGAATTTGGAACCCTCATACCTATTTCCTTGTGGGAATGTAAAATGGCACAATCACTGGACAATACTCTGTCAGTTTCTTGAAAACGTTAAACATACTGTTACCATATGACCCAGCAATTCTCTTAGGTGTATACCCAAGATAAATGAGAACATATGTCCACACAAAAACTTGTACATGAATGTTTATAGCAGCATTATTCATAATAGCACAAAACTGAAAAAACACACATGTCCTTCAACTGATGAATGGATAAATACAATGTAGTATATCCATGCAATGGGATATTACTTGGTCATAAAGAGAAATGAAGTACTGATACATACAGCAATGTGAATGAACCTTAAAAATACTATGCTATGTGGGCCAGGTGCAGTGGCTCAGGCCTGTAATCCCAGGACTTTGGGAGGCCAAGGCGGGCAGATCACGACGTCAGGAGATGGAGACCAGCCTGGCTAACACAGTGAAACCCCGTCTCTACTAAAAATACAAAAAATTAGCTGGGCCTGGTGGCGGGCGCCTATATTCCCAGCTACTCGGGAAGCTGAGGCAGGAGAATGGTGTAAACCTGGGAGGCGGAGTTTACAGTGAGCCGAGATTGCACCACTGCACTCCAGCCTGGGGGACAGAGTGAGACTCCGTCTCAAAGAAAAAAAAAAATACTATGCTAAGTGAAAGAAGCCAATTACAAAGAACTGCATATTATATGATTTTATTTATATGAAATGTTCAGGCTGGGCATAGTGGTTCATGCCTGTAATCCCAACACTTTGGGAGACTGAGGCGGGTGAATCATGAGGTCAGGAGTTCGAGACCAGCCTGATCAACATGGTGAAACCCCGTCTCTACTAAAAATACAAAAAAAAAAAATTAGCCGGGCATGGTGACACATGCCCATGATCCCAGCTACTCAGGAGGCTGAGGCAGGAGAATTGCTTGAACCTGGGAGGCGGAGGTTGCAGTGAGCCAAGATCACGCCACTGCACTCCAGCCTGAGCGACAGAGCAAGACTCCGTCTCAAAAAAAAAAAAAAAAAAAAGAAAAGAAAAGAAATGTTCAGAGTAGGCAATACCACAGAAACAGAGAGTAGATTAGTGTTGCCAAAGACTGGGGTAGTAGGGGGAAAATGGGGAGTGAATGCTAATGAGGATGGGATTTATGTGGGGGGAAATAAAATATTCAAAAGTTGAATGTGATGATGGTTGCATGACTAAATATACTAAAATCCATTGAACTGTGTACTTTAAATGGGTGAATTATAGGGTATGTGAATTATATCTCAATAACATTGTTATTAAAAATTTATTGATTGTATTATGGGACACAAAAGAAGTCTTGCATAAATGGTAAGCTATTTCATATATCTGGATTTGAAAATATAATCATATTGTAAAAGCTGTCCATTTTCCCCCAGTTGAGTTTAAAAATGTAATATAGTTTCAGTCAAAGCCAAATAAGGCTTTTAGTGGAGTTGGGGGCAAGGAAGGAGACTGACAAAATGATTTCACATTTCATCATAAAAAATAATTGTGCGAAGATAACCAAGAAACTTTTTCAAAGGTTGAGTGATGAGGGAGGACTTTCCATCTGAGATATGAAGGTGTTCTGTAAAGCCACCGAGTTACAGGGCTGTGGTGCCGATGGAGGAAGTGTAACAGATCAGTGGAACTAAATTGATCATCAGAAACAAACACAAATATCTGAATGAATTTAATATAGATTAAAGAAGATAGGATCAATTACTCAATAATGGGTTAGGACAACTGACCATTAGGGGCAACTAACTAATCATTGGGGAAAAAGTAAGTGTGTTTTCTACTTCAAATCTTTTTTTTTTTTTTTGAGATGGAGCCTTGCTCTATTGCCCAGGCTGGAGTACAATGGCGCGATCTCAGCTCACTGCAACAGTAAAAAAATTTTAAAAAGTCAAATACAAAACCAAACTGAAAACCAAGAAAATGAAATTCCCCCAATGAGCAAACATACAAAAAAAAAAAAAGCTAATACACACACATACACACATACTACAAAAAAACAGAAAGAAAGGAGGAAAAAAGAAACAGAAAAAGTGGGGCAGATAGAAATGAAGCCAAAAGTCTAGGAACTAGCCAAAATGTATCAATAATCATAATGAAATAAAGTGACCCATTAACAGTCAGAGATTGTTAGATTGAAGAAAACGTATAAAACACAATTAGTTCCAGTTTCTTTCTTTCTTTTTCTTTTCTTTTTTTCTTTTTTTTTTTTTTTGAGATAGAGTCTCGCTCTGTCGCCCAGGCTGGAGTACACTGGTGCGATATCTCGGCTCACCACAACCTCCGCCTCCCGGGTTCAAACGATTCTCCTGCCTTAGCCTCCTGAGTAGCTGGGATTACGAGTGCCTGCCACCACACCTGGCTAATTTTTTTGTATTTTTAGTAGAGACGGGGTTTCACCATGTTGGCCAGGCTGGTCTCAAACTTCTGACCTCAAGTGATCTGCCCACCTCGGCCTCCCAAAGTGCTGGGATTACAGGCGTGAGCCACTGCACCCAGCCAGTTGCAGTTTCTAAGAGGTATACCTAAGGTATGAAGACATGAAAGTGCTGAAAGCAAAAGGATAGCAAAAGAAATACTAAGCGAAAACTAACTAAAATAAAGGTGGTTAGTTGTGTCAATTTCAGATTAAAATAGACAAGTATTATTAGAAGTAGAGATATGATATAGTGATACAGTTTTAACTCATCAACAGATAAAACAAATTTAAATTTGTATGAAACTAATTTTAAAAATCTAAATATTACATAAAGCAAGAATTAATAGAACCACATGGAGAAATTGAGAAATTAATCATCATCGTAAGGTTTTGACAAGCCTCCGTGAAATATTAATAACTCAAAAGAGGCCGGGGCAGTGGTTCACACCTGTGATCTCAGCACTTTGGGAGGCCAAGGTGGGTGGATCACTTGAGTCCACGAGAAAAGCCTGGCCAACATGGTGAAACCTCGTCTCTACTAAAAAATACAAAAATTAGCTGGGCGTGGAGGTGCATGCCTGTAATCCCAGCTACTTTGGAGGCTGAGGCATGAGAATTGCTTGAACCCAGGAGGTAGAGGTTTCAGTGAGCCAAGATCAGGCCACTGTACTCCAGCCTGGGTGACACAGTGAGAATCTGTCTCAAAACAAACAAACAAACAAACAAACAAACAAACAAAAAGCCCTCAAAAGATAAAGTGTAGTAAAGCTATACATTTCATAAAAAACAATTAAACTGGATTTGATAATCATATATATAGCCCTACACCCAATTATTGAAAAACAATCATATTCTTCTCAAGCCCAGCTGTAACAGTTACTGCAATAAATCATGGGCAAGGCCACAAATCAAGTCTCAACAAATTTCAGAAAACTGATGTCATACAGACCGCATTCTCTGACCACAGTGCCATAACAAAAATAGTTTTAAATTATAAAACTGGACGCTTCTAAATAGCCTCTAGGTCAAAGAAAAATAATCACACTGGAAACGTTTTAAAAATACTTAGAACTGAAGCTGGGTACATTGGTGCATGCCTGTAGTCCCAGCTACTCTGGAGGCTGAGGCAGGAGGATTGCTTGACCCCAAGAGTTTAAGGCTGTAGTGCATTATGTTGGTACCTCTGAATAGCCACTGTACTCCAGCCTGGGCAACATAGCAAGACCCTATCCCTAAAAATAAGTTAAATAAATACTTACAACTGAATGACGATGAAAATATTACATACCAAAACTTGTGGGACACAAGTAAAAGCCATACATAGAAGGAAATTTATGGCCTCTTAAATGCTAATTTGAGAAAAGAAGGCTGAAAATTTATAAACTGTCTAATTTAAGAAGTTAGAAAAAGGACAATAGGGGTTGGGCACGGCAGTTCACCTGTAATCTCAGCACTTTGGGAGGCCGAGGCGGGTGGATCACCTTAGATCAGGAGTTTGAGACCAGCCTCGCCAACATGGTGAAACCCCATCTCTACTAAAAATACAAAAAATTAGCTGGGCGTGGTGGTGGGCACCTATAACTCCAGCTACTCAGAAGGCTAAGGCTGGAGAATTGCTTGAACCCGGGAGGCGGAGGTTGCAGTGAGCCGAGATTGCGCCACTGCACTCCAGCCTGGGTGACAGAGCAAGACTGTCTCAAAAAAGAAAAAAAAAAGGCAATAGATTAATCCCTACCTCCTAAAAAAAGGAGATAATAAAAATAAGAGCCATGATTAATGAAATAATAAATATTTGTCAGAACCAAATAAAGCCAAAAGATGGTTATTTGACAACATAAACACATATCTGGCAAGACAGATAAGAAATAGAAAGTACAAGTAAATAATATTAGGGTCAAAAAAGGGGACATAACTACAGATGCAGTAGAGATTATGAAAATAACATATAATACTGTGAATAATATTAGGCTCATAAATTTTAAAACTTAGATGAAATGGGCATTTTTTTCCTGGAAAAAAATAACAAAACCAGTTCATTCCAATTACGCACAAACCCTTTCAGAAAACTGAAGAAGAAGGAATAGTTCCCAACTCATTTTATGAGGGCACCATAACCTTGATATCCAAACTAGATAAAGACAGAAGAAATAAAAAGTACAGGCTGATTTTATTTGTGACACTACATGCAAAGATAGGAAACCAAAAATGATTATACATTATGACCACTTGGGTTTATCCCAGGAATGCAAGGGTAATTTGACAGCAGAAAATTCTGTAGTGTCATTCATCATATTAACCGTGTAAAAGGGGGAACATCCGATAGGATGCTTAAAAGGCATTTCATAAAATTATCAGCATTTGGGCGTCGGGTGCGGAGGGGCAGAAATCTCTTAGAAAACTAAGAATAGAATTTCCCTAACCTGAAATAGAGTATTTAGTAAATGCCTATAATAAACACTTAATTTTAACAAAGAAATTTTAGGAATTTATTTATTTTATAAATAAAATAAATCTATCTAAATAAAATAAATAAATCTAAATTATTTATTTATTTATTTAGAGACGGAGTCTTGCTCTGTTGTCCGGGTTGGAGTGCAATGGCGAGATCTCGGCTCACTGCAACCTCCACCTCCCAGGTTCAAGCAATTCTCCTGCCTCAGCCTCCTGAGTAGCTGGGATTACAGGCACATGCCACCACGCCCGGCTAATTTTTTGTATTTTTAGTACACACAGGGTTTCACCACGTTAGCCAGGATGGTCTCCATCTCCTGACTTCATGATCCGCCCACCTGGGCCTCTCAAAGTGCAGGGATCACAGGCATGAGCCACCATGCTCTGCCGAAGCATCCTTTTTAAAATCAGGCGTAAGTTACAACATAGATGAATCTTGTAAACTTTATTCTAAGTGAAACAAATAAGCCAGTTGCAAATCACCCCTGTATTGTGTGATTGCATTTGTATGAAATGTTTGGAACAGTCAAATCCATAAAGACAGGAAGTCAACTGGTGGCTGCTTAGGGATGGTTGGAAAGAATAGTTAAGTGACTGCTAATGGACATGGGGTTTGTTCTGGGGTGAGGAAAATGCTGATTGGGGTGATGGTTGCACAACTCTGAATATCCTAAAAACCACTTTAAATGAGTGATTTGTCTGGGATGTAACCTTTTTCTCAATAAAGGTATTTTTGAAAAAGCATGTGAAGAGCAGGGTGTTTCCAAGAGCAGTTAATTTGGAATAAACACATATGGATTAAAAAAAAAAAAAAAAAGATCAGGCACAAGACAAGGATGTGCCTTGTTACCACTTCTATTCACCATTATATCAGATATCCCAGCCCGAATATTAAGATAACAACACAATTTAAAAACATTGTAAAGGAAGAAGAAAAGGTCATTATTCAAAGATTATATGCTTGTCTATACAGAAAACTGAAGACACAAAGAAATTATTAAAAATAGGCCAAGCACGGTGGCTCACGCCTAAACTCCTAGCACCTTGGGAGGCTGAGGCAGATGGATTGTCTGAGGTCAGGAGTTCGAGACCAGCCTGGCCAACATGGTGAAACCCCGTCTCTACTAAAAATACAAAAATTAGCCGGGCATGGTGGCTGATGCCTGTAATCCCAGCTACCTGGAAGGCTTAGACAGATAGGAGAATCACTTGAACCTGGGAGGTGGAGATTGCAGTCAGCTGAGACGGCGCCATGGCACTCCAGCCTGGGCAACAAGAGCAAAACTCCATCTGAAAGAAAGAAAGAAGAAAGAAAGAAAAAGAAAAGAAAGAAAGAAAGAAAGAAAGAAAGAAAGAAAGAAAGAAAGAAAGAAAGAAAGAAAGAAAGAAAGAAAGAAAAGAAAGAAAAGAAAGAAAGAAAGAAAGAGAAAGAAAGAAATTATTAGAAATAAGAATGGAAGTTAACAAGATAACTGGCTCTAGAATCACTGTACAAAAAAATGGATTCTGTTACTGTACACCAGCAATTAACAAAAGACATATTTTTTTAAATTACAAGATAATTGTTGCAACATAAGCTAAGACAGTAAACATAAAACATGTACAAGACAATATACAGAATACTGTAAAACTTCACTGAAAAACATACAAATAATTGGCAAGTTATCCTGTTTTATGGATAAAATGTATTATAAAAATATCAACTCTTTTCAAACTGACCTATAAGATTCAATGCAATCCTGGAGAAGCACTTCCAAAATGACAGATTAGAGACCCCCCAAAAGTCATTCCTCCATAAAAGCAGTGAGAACACTGGCAAAAATAAAAATAAAAAATAAACCTTTTTAGAACTCTGTAAATTAACGAAAAACTTGCAACAATCTCAGGAGCATTTATTCAAGAAAAAATGCTGACTCTCAGTAAGAACAGTGAGTTCTGTGGCATTTTTAACTTCCCATGTTCTCATCTCCCTCTCCCCAGCTCTGAAGTAGACTTGAAAATCTCACAACCATGGTAGCTGTGCAAAGCAGCAATCTTGCAGCCACTGGAGGAGGCAGGTGGTTTTGGGGCACCCCCAAAGTTCCCATCCCAGAGAACTGTCACTATTTGACTGGGCTGGCAGTTCCCTGGAAAAGCCCCATCTACAGGTGTTTTTATTTGACCTGACTCAGAGCTTGCCCTACTCCCAGAGTATTTGTTGAAAGCAATCAACAACAATTGTTTAACAGTGCAGCCACCTCTGGCAAAATCTGGGAAGTGAGCTAGGGGGCTTTGGAAAGCTCTGACATAGTCCTGGAGATCTAGAAGGGTAGGCACATGTTCATGCCCAAGAAAGACCTGATAAGGCCCCAATCTCTCACCTCAGGCTGACCTTCAGCATCTGCTCAAGCAGGAAGTGAAAGTTAAGGCAGAGATGTAAACTAACTAGGGCAATCAGAGTGTTTGTCAACACACAGGCACAGTTCCCTGGCAAAGTGCGGGGAGATCAGTTGGTTTGGGCATTTAAGGAACCTCTGTCTAAACATTAGCTGACCACTAAGCTAAAGGAGCACAGACTTCCTTGGCCACACAGAACAAATAATACAGACTTCATAGAATTAGTACAGAAAAGCCACTAAACAAACTAAACAGTAGCAGCAACAAAAATATCAACAAACAGGAGCAACAACAAATGCTGGGAAGGGGGTGTGAATCTGATTTCCAAATGTAAAATGTCCTGTTTTCAACTACAAATTATGAGGGACTCAAAGAAACAGTATATCCCACACACAGGAAATAAAACAGTCAATAGAAATTGTCCCAGAGGAAGCCAGATGTTGGACATACTAAATAAAGACTTTAAATCAGTCTTTATAAACACGTTAAAAGAAAAGCATGTCTCATAGCAAAGTATAAGAATGAAGTCTCACCAAATCTGATGCAACCAACCCCAAGAAAAAATCCCAACAAAGTTGTAAGTGGAATTTGCTCAGGTGTTTCAGTACTTTATATGGAAGAGCAAGGGACTGAGAATATACAAGATACTCCTAGGAAGAAGTGTGGCCAGGCCCAGTGGCTCACACCTGTAGTCCCAGCTACTCGGAAGGCTGAGGTAGGAGGTTGAGGCTGCAGTGAGCCAAGATTGGACCACTGAACTCCAGCCTGGGCAACAGAGCGAGACCCTGTCTCAAAAAAAAAAGGAAGTGGGTGGGCAGAGGTGGTGGTGTGGTTTTTCCTTATGAAGGATCAAAACATGTCCTAAAGCTATGACTGGGTGGTACTGGTGCAGGTATAGGCAGGTCAGTGGAAACAGATCTGCACATATGTGGAAGTATGATTTAAGACAGAGATGGCATTACAGGTCAGAGGGGAAAGGAGGAGCCCATTCAATACATGTTGCTGGCATAATTGATAATTCATATACAAAAATAAAATAGAATCCTTTCTATCTTACACATAACACAAAATCAGCTCCATATGAATTATACTTTATCAGCTAACGGAAAATTTTCTAGTTTGATGAATTTTTATCCTGAACAAGTGTTGAATTTTATCAAGTGCTTTTTCTGCATCTATTGAGATGATCATATGTCTTTTTATCCTTTGTATTGTTTTATGGTGAATTTCATTGATTGATCTTTTAATATTAAACCCATTTTCCAATCCTAGAAAATACTTCACTTTGTCATATGCATTATCTTACTTGTACACTGTGGGTTGAATTTGTTCATATTTTGTTTAGAACTTTATATCTATATTCATGACAGAATTTGTCCTGTAATTCTCTCTTTCTGTAACGTCTTTGTCAGGTTGTAGTATCCAGTTATCCTAGCCTCATGAAAAGACTTAGAAAGTGTTTCCAGCTGGGCATGGTGGCTCACACCTGTAATCCCAGCACTATGGGAGGCCAAGGTGGGAGTATGGCTTGAGCCCAGGAGTTCAAGACCAGCCTGGCCAACATAGCAAGAGCCTATCTCCATTATTTTTTTTTTAAAGTGTTTCCTCTTCCTGTATGCTATGAAAGAGTTTATGTAATATTAGTACTGTTTCTTCCTTAGATGTTTGAAAGAATTTATCGGTAATGTCACCTGGGCCTAGAGTTTTCTTTGTAGGATTAAAAACTTTTTTTTTACAGCTTTATTGAGATCTAATTGATATACAATAAAGTGCATATATGTAAACAGTGTAATTTGAGAACTTCGGCCATACACATAGACCCATGCAAATACATCTCCACAATCAAGATAATGAACGTCCATTACTCTCAGAAGGTTTCTTGTGGCCCTTTCTAGTCCCTTCCTCCCATTCATCCACTGCCTCTAGGCAACCACTGACCTGCTTTCTGTCACTGTAAATTAGTTTTCATTTTCTAGAATTTTAAATAAATGGAATCATACAGTATGTACTCTTTTTTGTCTAGATGCCTTCATTCATCATAATTGTTTTGAGATTCACCATGCCGTTGAATGTGTCAAAAGTCCATCCTGGCTGGGTGCGGCAGATCACACAAGTAATCCCAACAGTTTGGGAGTCTGAGGCAGGAGGATGGCTTTAGCCCAGGAGTTCAAGACCAACCTAGGCAACATAGTGAGACCTTGTCTCTACAAAAAAATTAAAAATTAGCTGGGTGTGGTGGTGTGCAGGTACCTATAGTCCCAGCTACTCAGGAGGCTGAGGCAGCAGGATCACTTGAGCCAGCTGAGGAGGTCGAGGCTGCAGTGAGCCATGATCACCCCACTGCACTCCAGCCTAGGCAACAGAGCGAGACCCTCTCCAAAATAAAATAAAATAAAATAACTCCATCCTTTTTATTGCTAAATAATATTTTGTAGCATAGATTTACCCTAATTTATATATTTACCTTTGATGGACATTTAGTTTTTTTTTTTTCAGTTTTTGTCTATTACAAATAAATCTGCTGTGAATATTCATATACAAGTCTTGACATGGACACATGCTTTCATCTTCTTTGGGTGAATGCCTAGAAGAAAAATGGCTGATTATATGGCAGATGTATGTTTACCACTTTAAGAAACTGCCAAACTGTTTTCCAAACCAGTTGTATTGTTTTACATTCTCACCAATAGGTCTGGGTTCCAATTGTTCCACTTTCTCGCTAACATTTGCTATTGGTACCTAATGTGGATTTACTTTGCATTTCCCCAGTGACTAATGGTACCAAACATCTTTTCATGTGCTTATTTCCCATTGTAGATCCTCTTTGGTGAAATGTCTGTCCAAATATGTTTCGGATTTGAGAAAGTCAGAAAAATCTGACTTTGCTGATTTTTCATTCCTCTGTTAGATACCTCTCTCTATGGCAACCTTGACCCTCACTTTATGCTTAGATTCGGCAAATGTCTTTTGAACCAAAGAGGCTGTTGATCTTGGCTCACCTAAGCAACATTCTTCCTTTTTTTAGTTAATCTAATTTTATTTGCTTTCCCAGATCGTTGATGCATTTAAAAATATGATTATTGAAATGGTTTGGCTGTGTCCCCACCAAAATCTCATCTTGAATTGTAGCTCCCATAATCTTCATGTGTTGTGGGAGGGACCCAGTTGGAGATAACGAATCATGGGGGTGGGTCTTTCCCATGCTGCTTTCATGATAGTGAATAAGTCTCATGAGATCTGATGGTTTTATAAAGGGGAGTTTCCCTGCACAGATTCTCTTTTCTTGCCTGCCACTATCCATGTAAGATGTGACTTTGCTCCTCCTTGCCTTCTGCCATGATTGTGAGGCCTCCCCAGCCATGTGGAACTGTGAGTCCTTTAAACCTCTTTCCTTTATAAATTACCCAGTCTCAGTTATGTCTTTATTAGCAGTGTGAGAACAGACTAATACAATTATTATAATTTATCTAGTGTTTCAAGCTGTTACAACAGAAACTTATCACTAGTTTCTTGCATTCTACTTTAAAGCAGAAGTTCCTCAGATGCATTAAATACTTAAATGTGAAAAACAAAATTTTAAAACATTGAAAAGAAAATACAGATGAAAAGGCCGGGTGCAGTGGCTCATGCTCGTAATCCCAGCACTTTGGGAGGCTGAGGCAGGCAGATCACCTGAGGTCAGGAGTTCAAGACCAGCCTGACCAACATGGAGAAAACTTTTCTCTACTAAAAATACAAAGTTAGCCGGACATGGTGGTGCATGCCTGTAATCCCAGCTACTTGGGAGGCTGAGATAGGAGAATCACTTGAACCCGGGAGGCGGAGGTTGTGGTGAGCCATGATTGTGCCATTGCACTCCAGCCTGGGCAACAAGAGCAAAACTCCATCTCAAGAAAAAAAAAGAAAAAAGAAAAAAAAAGAAAAAGAAAATGTAGATGAATATCGTGTCGTGATCACCATGAATTAAGAAGTTATTGAATAAGGCACAAAAGTCTTCATCATAAAATAAGATTAAATTATTTAAACCGGCCGGGCGCGGTGGCTCACGCTTGTAATCCCAGCACTTTGGGAGGCCGAGGCGGGTGGATCACGAGGTCAGGAGATCGAGACCACAGTGAAACCCCGTCTCTACTAAAAAAAAAACAAAAAATTAGCCGGGCGTGGTGGCGGGCGCCTGTAGTCCCAGCTACTCGGAGAGGCTGAGGCAGGAGAATGGCGTGAACCCAGGAGGCAGAGCTTGCAGTGAGCCGAGATCGCGCCACTGCACTCCAGCCTGGGCGACAGAGTGAGACTCCGCCTCAAAAAAAATAAATAAATAAAATAAATAAATAAATAAATAAATAAATTATTTAAACCACCTGGTCCTAGGGCAGTGATGTTTACAACCAATTGATCACAACTAACTGAAGCAGTAGTTCCCACTGCTTCAATTCACTAGCTTTAAAAAAGATTTAAGCCACCTTAACATTGATAATTCATAGTAATTTAAAAAGTATAGGTCGGGCCCGGTTGCTCACGCCCGTAATCCCAGCACTTTGGGAGGCTGAGGCAGGCAGATCACCTGAGGTCAGGAGTTTGAGACCAGCCTGGCTAACACGGTGAAACCCCGTCTCTACTAAAAATACAAAAAAAGTAGCCGGGTGTGGTGGTGGGCACCTATAGTCCCAGCTGCTCAGGAGGCTGAGGCAGGAGAATGGTGTGAACCCGGGAGGCGGAGCTTGCAGTGAGCCGAGATCGCACCACTGCACTCCAGCCTGGGCGACAGAGCGAGATTACGCCTCAAAAAAAAAAAAAAAGAAACACACACACACACACACACACACACACACACACACACAGAAACCCTAAACTTGGAGAATACGTTTCCAACACATATAACTGACATTTAACACCCCAAATAGATAAGATACTCTTATAAATCAGTAAGTTAAGGAAAACATCTGAGTAGAAAATAGGCAAAAGACATAAATTTGCATTTCACAGAAAAAAATTCATAGCCTATCAACTTATAAAAAGATGCACAATCTCATTAGTAATCAACAAGTTGAAACCACAAAAGCGCAGAGAGTGGCAGTCTCTTGGAAATGGGCAGCATTATGATCAGGGAGAAGTCCATGGCAGGCTTGTTGGGAGAGGGAGTGGCATTTTATTGCCTGGTGGTCATTACAAATTTTATAATTACTTATTAAACCATACATGCATGCTATGTGCCCTTTCTAAATGTATCTGAAGGCTACGGTAAAAAGAATTTTTAATGTTCTTTAAAAGTAGGCATCTTTTGGCCAGACGCGGTGGCTCATGTCTGTAATCTCAGCACTTTGGGAAGCTGAGGCGGGCGGATCACGAGGTCAGGAGATGGAGACCAGTCTGGCTAACACGGTGAAACCCCGTCTCTACTAAAAATACAAAAAATCAGCTGGGTGTGGTGGCACGAGCCTGTAGTCCCAGCTACTGGGGAGGCTGAGGCAGGAGAATCGCTTGAACCCAGGAGACCGAAGTTGCAGTGAGCCAAGATTGCACCACTGCACTCCAGCCTGGGCGACAGAGCGAGACTCCGTCTCAAAAAAAAAAAAAGTAGGCATCTTTTTTTTTATATCAACATACACAACAATGTTATACGCCTCTTTGACCTAGAAACCATTTTGTCTCCTAAAGGTGATACTGCCTAGTTCTAGTAGACTCCACTCTGGCTCACCATAGTATTTTACCGTTTTTCTCAAAAGGCAAACTCATGGACAACATTTGTTGCCCCTTGGGAGAAGCCCCGCTGCCTCCCCAGTGCACCAACATCAGCAGGATTTAGGGGTTCTGAATATGGATGTCTCTCCATTCAAACCACTGGGTCAACAGAGAATCAGTATAAGGTAAAACATTGTCGTTGTCACCCACCCCCAGCCCAACTTTCCTTGGTTCTGGGCTGTACTGAATCCCACAACTGCAGAGCCTGCCTTGGTGGCAGAAGAGGATTTGATTAAACCTGCTCCTTCTGGGCCAGGGTCTTTCACCATTTTTATGTCATGGATGGCAGCCCAGTAAAGCCCATGGACCTCATTTCAGGATAATGTTTTGTTTTCTGTTTTGTTTTGTTTTGTTTTTAGATGGAGTCTGGCTCTGTTGCCCAGGCTGGAGTGCAGTGGCGCGATCTCGGCTCACTGCAAGCTCCGCCTCCCGGGTTCACGTCATTCTCCTGCCTCAGCCTCCCGCGTAGCTGAGACTACAGGCGCCTGCCACCATGCCTGGCTAATTTTTTGTATTTTTAGTAGAGACAGGGTTTCACCATGTTAGTCAGGATGGTCTCGACCTCCTGACCTTGTGATCCGGCCGCCTCGGCCTCCCAAAGTGCTGGGATTACAGGCGTGAGCCACTGCACCCAGCCAGAATAATGTTTTAAATCTGTAAAACAAAATAAACAGGATTATAAAGGAAACCAATTATACTGTAACAATTATATTACAGCTTTAACATAAATAAAAACAAATTGGAAATCTAGTAATATATGTGCTTCTTTATTAATGCATTAAATAACACGATCTCGTGGCAGAACTAATAACTGGCATAATTTCCAAATAGCGACAGATGCAAGTGATATTTTGAGTTACCTCCAACTGCTGTAACGTGATGTAAAAAATGCCTGTAAATTTATTGGTGACAAAATCACCAGTACTGTTTGTTGACACTACTGTGATGTGTTGCCTACATTGATTATTCATGGAAATGCTAAATTTCAGTTGAAGATGAGTGAAAAATTAGATGCATATTTTTTTCCTCTCGAAGTTCAGGGACTCCAGGTTAAGAACCCTGAGGTGTAAATGGACACTGACTGCCACTAGGGGGTGCTGGTATTTTAGGAAGAGGCGTTTGTTCCTCCAGAGGAGGGAGGGTGAACTCCTGGAGTCTCTTGCCCTTTGCTCCGGCGGGCTTCAGAACTCACAGCCCTGGAACATCTCCCCCTGGCCTCCCAGCCACCTCCAAACCCTCACACGCACATCCTGTTGACAGTGGAGGTGCAACTCTTGGTGTGACCATCTATAACTCATGCAGAGGCCTCCTGGGTGAATCCTCTGCCCACCAGCACTCAGAGGGGTGTACGGCCCGGTGGGTACCACTCACAGCGCCTGCGCCTAGGTCCTCGCGGTAACCACAGTCCTGACTCTAGGCCATCGGCGCCAGCAAGAACCCACAAGACACTGCAGGCTCTGGTTCTGAGCCGACTCCTCAGGCCCAGCCCGTCTTCCTTCTGCGGTTGGTGGGCAGCCAGGCAGGTCCTGATGAAACCTGAGGAGGGTCACCAGCCTTTCTCCCCTCCATAGTTGGGGGCTCGGCAGAAGAGGATAATGGTCTGCAAGTTACCTGCATCTTGGGCTGAGGCACCGTGGTAGTCAGAGTTGCCAAGCGTTCACAGATGTCCTGCCTGATTCCTCTCAGGATGAGAGTGGAAATAACTTTCTTTCCGGGCAGAGTTTGATGATGTTGCTACGTCATCCTCTGCAGGCAAAACAGTAAGGGTCTGCTGTTCCCACCTTGTGCTCCCACTGGTAGGACAGCCAGCTTTGAAACCACTCGAGGGTCAGTGTGACAGAGTGACAAAGGAGACTCCAGACAGCTTGAGTCAGAAAACCCACCCCTGAGACTGGGCATGGTGGCTCACGCCTGTAATCCCAGCACTTTGGGAGGTCCAGGGGGGCGGATCGCGTGAGGTCAGGAGTTTGAGACCAGCCTGGCCAACATGGTGAAACCCCATCTCTACTAAAAATACAAAAATTAGCCGGACGTGGGGGCACATGCTTGTAATCTCAGCTACTGGGGAGGCTGAGGCAGGAGAATTGCTTGAACCCAGGAGGTAGAGGTTGCAGTGAGCTCCGGCCTGGGTGACAGAATGAGATTCCATCTAAAAATAAAAAAAAGAAGAAGAAAAGAAAGAAAGGAAAAGAAAAGAAAAGAAAGAAGGAAGGAAGGAAAGGAAGGAAAGAAAGGAAAGAAAGGAAAAAGAAAGAAAGAACCGACCAGGCACAGTGGCTCACACCTGTAATCCCGGCACTTTGGGAGACCTTGATCACGAGATCAGGAGATTGAGACCATCCCAGCCAACATGTTGAAATCCCGTCCCTACTAAAAAAAAAGTACAAAAATTAACTAGGCATGGTGGCATGAGCCGGTGGTCCCAGCTGCTCGGGAGGCTGAGGCAGGAGAATTGCTTGAACCCGGGAGGCAGAGGTTGCAGTGAGCCAAGATCATGCCACTGCACTCCAGCCTGGGTGACAGAGCAAGACTCCATCTCAAAGAAAAGAAAACCCACCCCTGCCACTTACTTAGGTTCCATTTAACTTTAGGTGAGTCATTTAGAATTCATGCCTCAGTTTCCTCATCTCCCAAGTGGAGATAATAGCCCTGACCTTAGAAGGTTGTTATTTGGATTAAATGACATGCCACACAGAAAGCACTTAGAAGAGTACCCAGCCCATAGTAAGTACCAAGTAAGATTTTGCTATTATTAATAATTGGTATGAAATTGATAAAATGAATAAAATTCCTTCTCTCCTTGCCTCCACTTACCCAAACACCAATTCCACTTTCTTTCTCCCATCATGACTCTGTTTGCATCCTAGAAATCAGATTCTTTTTCCCTTTTTAAAGAAAGAGTCTGATTTCCCAGCCTTGGCAACATAGCAAGACCTCATCACTACAAAAAATGAAAAAAAAAAAAAAATAGCCAGATGTGGTGGCAAACACCTTTAGCCCAGCTACTTGGAAGGCTGAGATGGGAGGATGGCCTGAGTCCAGGAAAGGGAGGCTGCAGTGAGCTGTGATCGAGCCACTGTATTCCAGCCTGGGTGATAGAGTGAGACCCTGTCTCAATAAACAAGGTTTATTCCTTTTCACCCCAAACTTGTCCCTGTCCCTCTCTCATGAGCTTCCTGGGAAGCATAATAAAACATGCATCAGGGCAGGAGCCTGGAGACCTGGGCTTTAATTCCACTTCTGGGCTTCCTGTCCCTGAGCCTCAGCTAAACATCCGGGGGTCTCTTTGTTTTAAAATGTAGGTCTTGTTGGCTGGGTGCCGTGGCTCAGGCCTGTAATCCCAGCACTTTGGGAGGCCGAGGTGGGCGGATCACCTGAGGTCAGGAGTTCGAGACCAGCCTGGCCAACATGGTGAAACCCCGTCTCCACTAAAAATACAAAAAAATTAGCCAGGCGTGGTGGTGGATGCCTGTAACCCCAGCCATTCGGGAGGCTGAGGCAGGAGAATTGTTTGAACTCAGGAGGTGGAGGTTGCAGTGAGCCGAGATCTTGCTATTGCACTTCAGCCTCGGCAGTAAGACCAAGACTCTGTCTCAAAAAAAAAAAAAAAAAATGTAGGTTGTGTTATTATTCAGGTAATGCTGAGGACAACAGATCAGGAGACAACTACCATTGAAAAAAGAGTTTGCTACTCACAGTTCCCCAGTGGAAGGGACATGCCATGCCACACAGGGCCACATGGGGGAGCCCAGGGTTGGGCAAGAGGTAGAAGGAGCAAGAGGAAATCAGGGCAGGGGCCTTAACTATGGTTTTGGAGGGAAAGGCAGGCAAGGCAAGGTTTAGGATTGGCGAGTGTGAGTAATTTTGGTGGGCTCCGAGGTATAAGGGATGTCTCTAGTTGTCTGATACCTGGCCCTGGGGTGATTAGGACAAGAGGATGGTGGCTCAAGTTGTGAGAGTTTGGGTGTAGGCTCTGGATTGGTTGGTTTGCATATCAAAGATGTGCTCACAGCATAGTCTTTGCCATCTCTAGGGATTAGCTAACGCTGGAAGAGACAGTCCCTCCAGGATCAGCAAACCCCAGATCCCAAAGCATCCAGAATACAGAAAATAAGAAGATGTAGTTAATATACCCTTCTACTATGAATGTGGTTTCATCAGCCGCTTTATACATGTCCAACAATACATATTGCTGCTATGACATCATGACTTTTTATCTTCACAGGGGAGTCTGACATAGGGGTTAAGGATACCGTCTCTGGAGTCAGACTACCTGGATCCAATGGTAGTCTGTGGGATCTGGGGACAATTACTTAACCGCTCTGTGCCTCAATTTGTAGCTCCCTCATTTTGTAGCTGTGGGATCTGGGGACAATTACTTAACCTCTCTGTGCCTCAATTTGTAGCTCCCTCATTTTGTAGCTGTGGGATCTGGGGACAATTACTTAACCGCTCTGTGCCTCAGTTTCCTCATTTGTAAAATGAGGATGCTAGTTCCTTATTTCGTAGCACAGTGGCCATTAGAAAAACTATACTTGTAAAGAAAGCTCTTAGAACAGGCTGGGCATATAGTGAGCAATCAGTACATGTCAACTATTATGATTTCTTGATCATGTCAAGCCGCCTTCCAGATTAGAGTTTTCACCTCTGCCATTGCCCGCACTGGGAAGGCTCTTTCCCACTCTCTTCACCTGGGTAACACCTTCTCTTCCCGCATGTTTCAACTTAAATGTCACTTCCTCAGCGATGCCTCCACATCCCAGGCCCCTAGCCTACCCAGCTTTTGTTATACTCTCTCACATGGCCCCTGCACTTCCTTGTAATGCTCATCATAGTTGCAATTGCACAGCTGTTTGTGTTACAGTTTATTGAACATCTGCCTGCCTTTCCCTGTAGACCGTAAACCTTAGGAGAGCGGGGACTGTGTCTGTCTGGTTCCTGCTGTGTCCATAGTGCCTGGCATACCAAAGGTGGTCAATAAATGTCTGTGCGCTAGATGAGCCACATAGGTTTACAGCTGCAGGTGCATGGATGCCTGGGTCAGAGGCCATCTGGACCTCTTGTCTAATGGCAGAAATCCAAAGTCACAGGCTTCTGACCCCTTTGTTTGATGATGGGCTTCTGATGAAGGGCTTGTGGGCCCTTCAGCTGCCCTTTTCAGGCCAGGGAGTCTGGGAGGGAATTCTTGAGGCATCAAAATCCATGTTGTAGATGACCAGCTGGCCCGGAGACATCAATTGGCAGAAGCGATGGAATGTGTACAGAAAGATGCAGCTGCCCTGCTCAGGAGGGACTTCATCCTTGGTTTGCTAAACCAGCTGAATTCCAGGAATTCCAGCGAGGGGATTGGGTCATGTCATACCTGCCTCTCGAGACAAGCAAGCCGAAAGCTGAAGGGGGCAGGGAGGTGCTAGAACTGCAGAGAGAAAGGAAGGGCCAGATGTACGGACCGGAAAAAGCCCTGTAGCAGGTGGAGGTGAACATAATTAATGGAGCCCAGCGAGCAAGCCCGCACATGCCAACGTCAAAACCTCATCCCAAGGAGCCATGGTCTCACTAGCCCCATCCCTGAGAGGGCAGAGCAAGAATAGCTTGAGATTGACACGCCAAGCAAATGTATAGCAGGAAATTCTCCTATGCCAGGGGTTTGGTCAGAGGCCCTGGCCCCTGTGGCTAAAATCAGGATTATGTCTGTGCCGATTTACTTCCCAGCTGGGTTTCAGGAAAAGCCTCAAAAAGACCACAGGGTTGTGCCTAAGATTGGCACATGAGGCCAGCTTCCCTCGGGTCTCTGCTTTCTGGACAAAAAGCTAATACGAAGGGAGATACTCAGAGGAGAAGGCCCCATCCCACAGCCGCCCTCTCTCTGTAGCCCCCTTTGAGTCTTGGCAAGTGTATTTGTGACAGCTAGAACAAATCAAATGGCTTTTACAAGTTTAGCCTCAAGCAGACCAAGTGCCAGCTTTGGTAGACATGTCCAAAGGGATTTTGACCCTGGACTAGTGGTTCTCAATGGAGACGCTATTGTTCAATTAGAGATTTGGGGGCCGTGGCTTTGGCTGTCACAGCGATTGGCAGTCACTACTACCACTTAGTTGTCAGGGACCAAAGGTGCTATATGTCCGCAATGCATGTAAGTGACAATTGTGCACAGGAAAGGGTTGTCAGCCTTGCCCTACAACTTTTAGATACCCCACTGGACATTCATGTAGATAAAACATAATCCGTGCTCAGAGCCTAACTTTATTTTGCCTATGTACACAAAGGTTTGGTTTGGTTAGGTTTTCACAATTTTAACATACACTGCATTTTCCAGGAAGGCAATTTTACCAAGTGCTGTTGCCCACTTTGGAAAATCATGTTACCTGGGGCAATGCCACTCTAGGTGCTCTAGGTGTTGGAATTACCAGAGCAACACATCTCTATCAGACTTCATTTATTACTATGGTGTTCTTGGTTATGCTACACCCAGATGCAAGCAGCTGACTACTTCAGTATGTCATCTAACGTAGTTGTTTCCAAGTATTTACATATTGACATGCATGTTATTTTATTTCATTTATTTATTTTTGAGAAGGAGCCTCACTCTGTCACCCAGGCTGGAGTGCAGTGGCACAATCTCAGCTCACTGCAACCTCTGCCTCCCTTGTTCAAGCGATTCTTCTGCCTCAGCCTCCTGAGTAGCTAGGACTATAGGCATGCGCCACCACGTCTGGCTAAATTTTTGTATTTTAGTAGGGACGGGGTTTCACCACGTTGTCCAGGCTGATCTCGAACTCCTGACCTCAAGCAATCCACCCGCCTCGGCCTCCCGAAGTGATGGGATTACAGATGTGAGCCACTGTGCCTGGCCCATGTTATTTTATTATACATGGCTTCTTCTTCTTTATATTGTGTTGATATAGTGGAGGAAATTATGGATGTTGGAAGGCAATACGATAAAGGGGTGTGTTATATATTTTATTGTTTTTAATTATTTATTTTTTTGAGATGGAGTCTCGCTCTGTCGTCCAGGCTGGAGTGCAGTGACGCAATCTTGGCTCACTGCAACCTCTGTCTACCCGGGTTCAAGCGATTCTCCTGCCTCAGCCCCCAAGTAGCTGGGATTACAGGTGCCTGCTACCTCGCCTGGCTGTTTTGTATTTTTAGTAGAGATGGGGTTTCACCAAGTTGTCCAGGCTGTTCTCAAACTCCTGACCTGAAGTGATCTGCCTGCCTCGGCCTCCCAAAGTGCTGAGATTACAGGCGTGAGCCACCGCACCCAGGCAAGGGTGTGTTATAGAATATTTGTTACAAAAAAAGGGGATGATACTGTGGGAAAACTCAGACAGATGCATCACTGCCTTGGTTGGATGGCAGTACATGAGTCCACATGGAGCTATCGTTCTACCCAAACCATGCCCTTTATCTGTAGACATCCACTATTTTCTCTAAATAGAAGAAAACTTTTTTTAGTGAGTGGAGCTGATTAGAAAAAATTTGTTCCATTATAGTTGATATTGTTATATAAAACTCACAGATGGACCCACAGCACTAGTAAACTATTTGCATCTTTTCTCCAAGCCCAGCATTTACTGTGCGAGCCACCCGGGGTCCATTTTTGTTGCCCGAGGTGGTGCGCCTGCGCCACCTGGTGGACTACGAGAAAGTAGCAGATAGGTGAGATGGGTTGAGGCACCTTCATTTGCAGATGGGTAGGCAATAACAACATGAATATTATTAGCTAATGCACTTATAGGGTGCCTATAAGTGCATTAGCTCGTGCAGAACTCACAAAATCTTTATGACATATAGTCACTGTTATCTCCATTATGCCCATGAGGAAACTGAGGCAAGTAGTGAGTAGAGAGGCAGAGCTGGGATTTGAAGCCCAATGGTCTGGCTTCACAATTGCTGCTTTTAATCACCCTGCTATAAGCTGGGCATGGTGGCACGCGGCTGTAGTCCCAGCTACTTCGGAGGCTGAGGTGGGAGAATGGTGTGAACTTGGGCCCTGAGATGGAAGTTGCAGTGAGCCAAGTTTGCAGCACTGCACTCCAGCCTAGGTAACAGAGTGAGACCCCGTCTCAAAAAATTTAAAAATTAATCAGTCTGCTATGGACTTGCAAGTAGCTGTTCTTTTGGGAGACACTATTCTGAGAATCAAAGGCTTTTCTGTGAACATAGGGCTACCTTCAGCCATCTCTTTCAGGGCAGTAGGGTTACAAACACAGAGAGAAAGAAGCGTGCGCTCGGTGGCTCACGCCTGTAATTCCAGCACTTTGGGAGGCTGAGGTGGGTGGATCACCTGAGGTCGGGAGTTCGAGACCAGCCTGACCAACATGGAGAAACGCTGTCTCTACTAAAAATACCAAAAATTAGCTGGGTGTGGTGGCAGGCACCTGTAATCCTGGCTAACACGGTGAAACCCCATCTCCACTTAAAAAAAAAGAAAAAAAAATTCAAAAAATTAGCCAGGCATGGTGATGGGCACCTGTAGTCCCAGCTACTTGGGAGGCTGAGGCAGGAGAATGGTGTGAACCCGGGAAGGGGAGCTTGCAGTGAGCCAAGATCGCACCACTGCACTC
The DNA here is from genome assembly GCF_009828535.3 of Hylobates moloch. NCBI lineage: Eukaryota > Metazoa > Chordata > Mammalia > Primates > Hylobatidae > Hylobates > Hylobates moloch. The sequence continues at coordinate 40,016,655 of NW_026652294.1, forward strand.
TAGCCTGGGCAACAGAGCGAGACTCCATCAAAAAAGAAAAGAAAGAATCAAAAAGTTTTTTGATTCTACAAAAAAATCAAAAAATTAGCCAGGCATGACAGTGGTCCCAGCTACACAGGAGGCGACGGTTCTCTATTTATCCCTTCAGCCATTTTAATGGTTATTGGGGGAGATGTGTCAGTGGACCATCTTGGACCAAGGTGTGGATCCCTTGGGCCCAAGAGTTCAAGGCTTCAGTGAACTATGATCACACCACTGAGCTCCAGCCTGGGGACAGAGCAAGGCCCTGACAAAAAAAAAAAAAAAAAAAGGCAGACAATGAATCAATAACTAATAAAGGATAGTCATAAATAGTTATGGATCCTCTACTATGGATCCTCTACTATGTCTTAGCTGCAGAACACAGTAAGTGCTTTACATTTGCTTCCCTGTTTAATGCTAGCAACATGCCTATTTTAGAGTGTTGAAGTGTAAATAAAGGATTATGACCCTAGACTCTTATATCTAACTGGTGTCTGTGTATAAAGTAACAGATATTCTGAGACATGCAAAGACTCAAAAAATCCACCGTCCATCCACCCTTCCCCCAAGGGTTACTCAAAGTAGCATTTCAGTGGTGTGAGAAATTAATCAAAATAAGGAACTCAGGAATGAGGAAGTCATTTACGTAAATGAAATGACAATAAACAACGTAGGCAGAAAAACTGAGTTAGAAGGCTGGGTGCAGTGGCTTACACCTGTATTCCCAACACTTTGGGAGGCCAAGATGGAAGGATCACTTGAGGCCAGAAGTTCCAAACCAGCCTGGGCCACTCAGTGAGACCTTGTCTCTACAAAATAAAAAATGTTTTAAAAATTAGCCAGGCGTGGTGGCATGCACCTGTGGTTTCAGCTACTCAGGAGACTGAGATGGGAGGATCTCTTGAGCCTGGGAGGTCAAGGCTGCAGTGAGCCATGATCCCACAACTGTACTGCACTCCAGCCAGGAAGACAGAGCAGGACCCTGCGCACCCACCGCCCCCCTACACACCCACCACCAAAAAAAAGAGAAAAACTGAGTTAATTATCAATGTAGTTTGAAATCACAATGCCAATGTCAAAAAATGATTATTCAAAGAGAAAGCACATGATGTAAATTTTAGTAATGGCCTGAATCTAGGATCTTAGTTTATGCCGGCAAACCTGTGTCCTCCAGCAGCCTTGAGCTCGGCAGAGCTCCCCAGGCGCCAGCCTCGCGGGTGAACTGTCACACGTACCCAGAGCTTGGAGGAGGCGCGCCCGGGGAGGGTTGTGCTGGGGATTCCCAGGCCGGCTCCTGCTTCTCGCCTGATGAATGTGGAGTTCCTTCAGCCATCCCTCGGGTCCTCTTAAACTTTTCTAAGTTTCAGGAGTGTGAATGACGCATTCCCCTAGTGTTAAGTGGCGACAGTTCTCCCTCTATTTTATCTCTTCAGTCATTTTAATGGTAATTGGGGGAGGCGTGTCAGCGGACCGTCTTGGATGAAGGGCAAAAAGACCAGTAAGCATGGAAGTGAGTTTTGTCGCTGGTGATGGCAGTGGGGACAGGATCGCACGTCCTTGGGTCAGATTTCTCAGCTCTCTCCTCCCCATTTTTACCCCCAGCACTCGGTCAGACAAACAAACAAACAAAAAGACCCCTGCAACCCCCAGGCCAACCAAAGCTAGAGTGTGCAGGTTGGGTGGCTTTCTCTTGGATAGTTGTGTGTCCCAAGTTACATGCATCCTATCTTGGCCCAACTCCGCTGGAGCCCGCGCGGCGGGGCGCAGGGTGCGAGCGGGAGGCTGGTGTTCTGCCCGCGATGGGCAGGGGAGCCGGGTGGCCGCGGGGCGAGGAGCCGCAAGGGCCGGGCCGGCGTGACACCACCTGGCGGAGTCTCGGGGAAGAGTCTTAAAGGCGCGCGCTCCTCCGTGCCCCGCGCACTCGAGCGGGAGCCGCGGAGAGCTCGCCTCCCGCTGCCGCCGGCGCCTCGGGGAGGTAAGTGCCACCCGCGGATCCCGAGTCGCGGCCGGGTGGGGGCGGCCCGCGGCTGCCCTGCGCTCGGGAAGCTCTGGCTGGGGCTGCGGTCGGAGGGCGGCGCCCAAGTTTTCTTGAAGGCCTCGGAGGGCAGCTGGAGCGGCGTAGAGCCTGCGCGGGGATGGCGGGGGTGGCCGCGGGCCCGGGCCGTCTGGGGGCGGCCATCCCGGGCGGTGCGTGGAAGAGTAGGCACTGGTGCGCGGCGAGGGGCGCAACGCCAGAGCCCCAGCCCCGCATCCTGAGCACTTGGCGCGCTCTGGCTGCGGTCCCGGCGAGCCCCAGCCTGCTCCTGGCCGCGACCCCGGCTCCGCGCCTTCCTGCCCGCCCAGGTCCTTTGTAGCCCGCTCGCCCCGCGGTCGCTCACGGTCACGCCGGCAGGTCGCGCTCGGCGGCCGGCCAAGCCCGCCCCGGCCCCGCCGCGCCCGCGCCCCGGGCCACCCCGCCCGGCCCCCTCGGCGCTGCACCCCTCGCTTTCCCCATCTCCAGCCGCTCGCTATTTTCACACCTCCCAGTGCCCCGGCCCCGGCGCCTGATTCAGTGCTTAGTAATTAATTTGGCGTTTCAGAATGGTCAGCGGGCTGGATAATGGGTGCATTCATCCCCCGGGCTAATCTGAACAGAGGTGGGAAGAAAGGCTTTCACAGACAGAAAATGCCATTCGCCGAGCGCTCAAAGGGGCTGTCACTCCCAGAATAAATCGCCGCCGCGCCCGCCGGCTCCTCTGGCCATTTCCATACAGCCCCGGCCCGCGCCGCGGACCCGCCGGCCTCGGCCTCGGCTCCCGGGAATCACTCACTCGAGTGCCTTCGACGGGAAAGTCGGGCGAGAGCGGGACCCAGGCGAGGGCCGAGGGAAACGGGGAAACTGGAGACTCGGGTGAAGGCCGCAGGGGACAAAGAGATTGATTAGAAAATCAAACGCGCATCTAGAAGGAGGCGCAGGCGACTGCTCAAGGCGCGGACCGCGGAGCTGGGGCTCGGGAGCATCCGTCCAAAACCCCCGAGGTTCGCCAAAGAGGAGGGCCCGCGGCCCAGACTTCCGGAACGTGCCCGAGGCGACACGGCAAGCTTCTGGGGCTCCCAAATTGTGAATGTAGTTCAATGCACAAGCATAGATAGTAGAAACAGGGTCGACCTGCAGACTTTTAATTCCGGGTTCCTTGTGCTATCAGCCCCTTCGCCCTCGAGGCCTGGAAGGTGACACGGTGTCTTCCCTGGCCTCCTGCTCGCCACACCTGTTCGGACCCTCGGGTCCGCCTGGGGACATTTGCTGAGCGGGTGACAGAGGCTTTATCCTTTGATCCCTTCTGGATCCGGTGACGCGCTGAGTGTTGGGCACAAACGGCCTACGGAGTTTGAATGCTGGGGCTTTCCTGTTGCGGTACCCCCAGCCCACTGGTGCATCGGGATCGTGCGCTCCCGCCGCAGCCCTAATCCAGAGGGCCACGCCGCGCCAGCGCCTCCAGCCAGGCTGTGGCGCCTCCAGTAGGCAGGGCTGGCTCGGCTCTAGCCAGGTGAGCTCCAGACGCTGGATTTTCCCGTCGTCGGGTGTCAGCGTGTATCCACCTCACCTGGCCGACTTGGCCCTGGGCCCTTTCGCCCAGTGGAATCCTGCCACTGGGAGAAGAGAAAGAGCTGTGGCTCTATGGCGAAATCTTAGCTCGGTTGAGAGGCAGAACTGGCACCCGACACAGCTGGGACGAAGGGGAGTTTCTGGAATGGCCAGATGCGTGTCCCAGGTGTGTAGGGGAGATGGAATCCCCGTACTACTCGTCAACTTCTGAGTGGAAGTTACTTCTCCCCTCTGTGTCTTGTTTCCTCATTTGCAAAACAAGGATAAAATGAGATCACATGTGGCCCCAAGTAAGGGGGCTCTCAGTAGAAGGCTCCCAGGCACCGCTCCCACTACTGACCACCAACCTTGCTGCGCCTCCCCCGCATCTCTCCACGTCTTCACCAACATCTCTCCTGGGAGCTTTAGCGACTCCCAGATTTTCTCTCAGGCTGCCTCCACCCACCCCTTGTGGCTTTCGGGTTCTGATATCCAGCTCTCCTTGAAATCATGCTTTTGTCCACCAGTAATTCAGAAGTTGAGCCGAATGTTACATGATATGTCATGGAGGACAAATGACTTGGTTAATCTCTGATCAGGGATTGAAAGGATCCCCCGGCCCCAACACACACACACACACACACACACACACACACACACACACACCCTCCTCCTCCCCACTGCTGTTCCACAGCTTCCCTAGGTCTGGGGAGGGGCTCAGAAGGCTGCATTTTAAACAAGCATCCTGAAGCATGTTGATGCAGGTGGTATAAGGACATATTTAGAGGAATGCAGCCCAAATCAGGTTCTTTACATAGCAGCCCCTTCTCTCCCAGAACCATGGGCTTTGCTTGTTCTATGTGCATCACATGTGATCTGCAGAACAGCCTTTTCGGTGTCTTCCCAGACTGGAGGCCACAGTGGGTAAGGTCTATTTCTAAGAGATGCTTCAGTATCCTCCAGAATGTGCAGCCAGTGAGGGAGCGGCAGGGGGTGAACTGTGCACCCAGCCAGATGAGGAGAGGCCGGAGTGCACCGCAGGCTGCCTGGATGTTGAGCCCCCAAACCCAGGGACCTTCTCTTACCAATGTGCTTTCACAGCTGGACCTAACACTGCACACCGCAGGCCCCACGCAGACAGTACAAATGTGCCCAGAGGCCCCCCTTGGCAAGGCAAATCTGCCCACGCCAGGGACAGAGCAGCCGGCCTTAGGGGGACCCATGCCAGCAATAACTCAGGTGCGAGCTGTGGCCCAGAATGCCAGCACCTGCCCCTTCAGCATGCTGGGGTTTGGAGGTGTGAAGTGGGGGGTGGAGGGGCAAAGAGAAGGCCTGGAAAAGTGGAAGAAAGTGGGTAGGGGGAGGAGAAGCCATCAGGCACGGGGGTGGCGGGTAGTGGGGGGACAAGCCCCTATTTATGTAAGCCGTTTGTAGCTGCAAATTGTAAAACTGGGCAGGCTTCTCTGGAGTAATTCATAGTGTTTGGACAAGACAAACATTGTTCTGCTTTAAACAAACCTCCAGAAAGGTCAGCTTGGTTCATCCCTTTGCTGCGAGTCGCTGAGACTATCCAGATGATGAGAAAATCAGATCTTCACTGAGGGGGCCCAGGCAGGAGGCGGCAGACTCCTGAGCCCTTTGGATGCTGCACGAGGACACCCAGTGCAGGGAGGGGCCTTGGCTCTGTTGAAAAGGCCGGACTCCCAGTCTGGAGCCAGGAGATGTGAGGTGTGTGTGTGCACATCACAGATTGTGAGATTTTGATGATGGCAAGGACATCATCCATGTTCTAGGGCCAAGGCAACATGACGTGCAACATGAATCTTCTTCATGTGGGAGAAGAATTGATGGGAAATGAAGGTTCATCGATGCAGAACCAAATTAACCCAACTAATGCTACGCCCAGATATGGCCCTGGACACCAAGAACTCCATGTTCCTTGCATATGGATGCCCTGGTACGGCCCTTCTGTGTTCATTTAGCAAATATTTTTGAGTGATCACAATGTGTCAAGTTCTGTGCTGGGTACTCAGGGTTACAGTAGGGAACAAGAAAGATATATTAGTAACACCCACTCTTGGGGCCTATAGTTCTGGGTTATCCTCTCCTTCCCTGTCTTCCCTAAGAAGAGAAGTTGTTCACAGTTTCACTTCCAGCTTCTCCACCACCATCATCGCCTCACCAAGCCCCCTGGCCAAGACCCAGCATACCAGCTCCCTGCACGGGGCCTGACAGTAAGTGCTCAGGAAATGCTAGCCGCCATGATTATAATTACGAGTACGATTGTGATTATGAGACGCCATTCTTTTCTTTTCTTTTATCCTTCTTTCTTTCTTTCTTTTCTTTCTTCCCTTCCTTTCCTTCCTTCCTTCCTTCTCTCTCTTTCCTTTCTTTCTTCCTTCTTTTCTTTCTTTTTCTTCCTTTCTTTCGTTCTTTCTTTTCTTTCCTTCCTTCCTTCTCTTTCTCTCTTTTTCTTTCTTCCCTTCTTTCCTTTCTTCCCTTCCTTCTCTCTCTTTCTTTCCTTTCTTTCTCTTTCTTTCTTTTTCTCTTTCCTTCTTTCTCTTTCTCGCTCTTTCTTTCTTTTCTTTCTTTCCTTCCTTCTTTCTCTTTCTCTCTCTTTCTTTTTTCTTTTCTTCTTTCTCTCTCTTTCTTTTTCTTTCTTTTCTTTCTTCCCTTCCTTCCTTTCTTCCCTTCCTTCCTTGTCTTTCTTTCTTCTTTTCTTTCGTTCATTTGTTCTTTCTTTCTTTCTTCCTTCCCTCCCTCCCTTCCCTCCTTCCTTTCTTTCTTTCCTTTTCTTTTATTTCTTTTCTTTCTTCCTTCCCTCCCTTCCTTCCCTCCTTCTCCTTCCTTCCTTTCTTCCTTTCTTTCTTTCTTTCCTTCTTTCTTTCTTCCTTTCTTTCTTTCTGTTAGAGATGGGATCTCCTTCTGTCACCCAGGCTGGAGTACAGTGGCATGATCATGCCTCTTTGTAACCTCCAACTCCTAGGCTCAAGCAATCCTCCCACCTCAGCCTTCCAAGTAGCGGGGACCACAGGTGCAAGCCACAATGCCTGGCAAATAATTTATTATTATTATTATTTTTGTAGAGATAGAGTTTTGCTGTGTTGCCCAGGCTGGTCTCAAACTCCTGGCCTCAAGTGTCCTCCCACCTTGGCTTCCCAAAGTGCTGGAATGGCAGGTGTGAGCCAATGCACTTGACTTAGACTCTGTTCTTGAGTGATCTATCTGACCCTGAGCTGAAGTGGATACTTTGTATTGATATTTACTATTCATTCTCATTGTCTTATTATTAATGGCTTATTAACAATACATTATTGATGCTCATTAACACTAAAGCCCAGTGTCTCTGTGGTGCCAGTCATCACTGTCCTGTATGTGACCTCTGTTTGCCCTGTGGTAACCTTGGTGTTGGCAGTATTACTGGATTAGCTGGTTCTATGCAACTTTTTAATTTAAGTTAATTAATTAATTAGTTTATTTACTTATTTATTTTTGAGACGGAGTCTCACTCTGTCTCCCAGGCTGGAGTGCAGTGGTGCGATTTCGGCTCACTGCAACCTCCGCCTCCTGGGCTCAAGCGATTCTCCTGCCTCAGCCTCCCCCAGTAGCTGGGATTACAGACATGTAACACCACGCCTAGCTGATTTTTTTTGTATTTTCAGTAGAGACAGGGTTTCACCATATTGGCCAGGCTGGTCTCGGACTCCTGACCTCAAATGATTGGCCCACCTCAGCCTCCCAAAGTGCTGGGATTACAGGCATGAGCCACTGTGCCCCAGCAGTCTATGCAACTTTATGAAAATTCTGTAGGGCTTTGGACACTTCAGGGTCTTTTGCATATGATTTTTTTACTCAATACTCCTGATATCCATGGAAGGAAGAGAGGTGGGGGAGAAAAAGGAAGGAAGATTACTACCCACATTTTTCAGAAGAGGAAGTCGATACTTACAGAGGTGAAGTGATTTGCCCAGCATCACAGAGATGTTAAGGGAGGGACTATGTATGACTAGAGTACAAACAGTCTTCTTGGGCCTGCATCACTCTGCTGACCACCCCTGGAGCTCCCTGCAAGCAGAGCTGGAAACCAGCGCTCCCTGGGAGACCCTATAAAGCAGGTGCTTGGCCAGAGGCTAGGAAGTGGCTCCCTGGGCGAGGTCATGTCCTTCCCACCTTCTGCGTAGTTTCTGGCATTATTCTGGGGGCTGGCATGGTGATGCTCCTGCCTGACGTCAGCATCTACGGGTGAGGGAGACATTCCTTCCTTCCCTACCAAATCTTAGTTTCCTTTGACATCTTATTATGGTTGAATAATCCATGCACTTACCCATTCTGTTTGGAATCAATGATCCATGTCTGTTTTCATCCTTGGAGTTAAATCCTCTAAATTTTCTTTCTGTGTGATGTATAAACCAGCAATACCTCATTTTACTGACATTTGGGGAAAATAAGCTGTTCTACATAATTGGTTTTTGCAGTTAACAGTAGCTTACTCCTTGAAGCACAGAAACTTTTTATGGAATCATATTTCATGAAAAACATATTTCCATCAAAATCATGACTTTTTTCCCCCGCCTAAGTTAGCGGAATTGAATACAGCAGGTGTTCCCTAGGTGTGGCTGAATGAGTGGCCCACAACCCATTTTGATGACTCACAGCCATCTCTGGAAACATCAGTGCCTGGGCAATTTGCTCAACCTCCCTGACGTCAGTTTCCTCACTGGTAATCTGGGGAACTTTGGACGAGATACTCTCTAAGGGCCGCCTCTGTCCTTCTCTAACTCTGCTGGGCTCTCATACAGTAATGCCCTTGGCAATTTTTGGTAGTTGCAGGACCAGTCTTGCCTCCCTGAGTGGTGGCTGGGATAGATTCTACTGTCAGCTGTCACTTCTCAGTGCATCCATGTTCAGCAGTCACCATGTCCCCAAGGATCTTAAGCTGTGGCTCTCCAGTCTCCTGGAAGAACAGAAGATGTCTGGCCTAAGGTTATAAAGTCTTGTAAAGGAAGAACTCCTGGGGTCTCTGCAGACTGAAGTCCCCTGTGTCTTGGCTACTGTTCTCTCAAATGCCCAGGAGGCTATTCACTTACTTCTGGACTGTGATCTGGGTTGTAAAGGGTGCTGCAACCCCGGCCTCTAGAGAAGAGGTTTACAATACCTTAATACAAACAGCAAGCACTTGGCAAGCTTCTGTTGACTGCTCTGAACTCAGCGTTGTGGGGAGGGAAGGAGCAGTGAGATGTGGCCACTTCCCGTAAGAAGAAAACCCAAAGGAAGACTTCATGAATGTTTTAAGACCAGCGTGTTAGTGGTCTCTCATTTTGTTCCTTTCATTTGCCCCAAGCTTGTCTTTTAAGATTTGAAGAAGACTCTTAATTCTGGCATTTCTGAGATTTGCTGGGATATTAGTTTCCTGTGGCTGCTGTAACAAATTCCCACAAATGGTTGCTTAAAACAACAGAAATTTATTCTCTCACAGTTCTGGAGGCCAGAAGTCTGAAATTGGTATCAATGGGTTGCAATTAAGGGCTGTAGGGCAGCAGTCCTCAACCTTTTTGGGACCAAGGACCAGTTTTGTGGAAGACAGTTTTTCCATGGGCCTGGGGGTAGGGGATAGTTTTGGGATGATTCAAGCGCATTACATTTATTGTGCACTTTATTTCTATTATTATTACATGGTAATGTGTAATGAAATAATTATACAACTCACCATCATGTAGAATCAGTGTGAAGCTTCAGCTTGTTTTCTTGCAACTAGATGGTCCTATCTGGGGGTGATGGGAGACAGTGACAGATCATCAAGACTTAGGGCCTCATAAGGAACGTGCAACCTATATCCCTCTCATGTGCAGTTCTCAACAGCGTTCTTGCTTCTATGAGAATCTAACGCAGCTGCAGATCTGACAGGAGGCAGAGCTCAGGTGGTAATGCGAGCGATGGGGAGTGGTTGTAAATACAGATGAAGCTTAGCTGCCTTGCCCTTGCTCAAGCTGCTCACGTCCTGCAGTGTGGCCTGGTTCCTAACAGGCCACAGACTGGTGGTGGTTCCTGGTCCAGGGGTTAGGGACCCCCACTGTAGAGAAGGATCCTTTCCTTGCCCTTCAGCTTCTCATGGCTGCTGGTATCCCTTGGCTTGTGGCTGCATGGCTCCAATCTCTGCCTCTGTCTCACTCAGCTTTATCCTCTTCTGTCTTGTCAGATTTCCCTCTGCCTGTCTCTTGTAAGGACACCTATGATTACATTTAGAGTCCATCCCGATATGCTATAACAATTTCTCCATCTCAAGACCCTTAATCACGTCAGCAAAGACCCTTTTACACCCATATAAGGTAACATTCACTGGTTCCAGGGATTAAGGATATGGATATCTTTTGAGGGGGGCATTTTTTTTGAGATGGAGCCTCGCTCTGTAGCCAGGCTGGAGTGCAGTAGCACGATCTCAGTTCACTGCAACCTCTGCCTCCCGGGTTCAAGTGATTCTCCTGCCTCAGCCTCCTGAGTAGCTAGGAATACAGGTGCACGCCACCATGCCCAGCTAATTTTTGTATTTTTGGTAGAGATGGGGTTTCACCATGTTGGCCAGGATGGTCTCGATCTCTTGACCTCGTGATCCACAGGCCTCGGCCCCCCAAAGTGCTGAGATTACAGGTGTGAGCCACTGTGCCCGACCCTGGAGGGGGTATTTTTCAGCTCACCACACGGAGCTGGTCACCCCTTTAACTGTCCGTAATTCTGTGGTCTTTAGTCGATTAATTTGTGGTGCGCTCCTATTTTGTGCCAGGCAGTCTGTTAAACTCTGGGGATTCTGAGGGAAAAGAATAGTTCCTCCCTCAGACGCTATGAAAATCAGAGCTATGCAGAAAAGAAGGAACCTGGGCCTTAAAGGTATCTAAGATGGATCTTGATGAGCTCAAATTCCCCATCAAAGTCTGCAAGGCCCTGCTTGGTCTAGCTCTCAGCCTCTCCTCTGAGCTCACCCCTACCACTCCCCATCTCATTACTTAAACAAGCTCCGGGCCAGGCGCAGCGGCGCACGCCTGTAATCCCAGCACTTTGGGAGGCCGAGGCAGGTGGATCACCTGAGGTCAGGAGTACAAGACCAGTCTGGCCAACATGGTAAAACCCCAGCTCTACTAAAAATACAAAAATTAGCTGGGTGTGGTGGTGGATGCCTGTAGTCCCAGCTACTTGGGAGGCTGAGGCAGGAGAAACATGTGAACCCAGGAGGCAGAGGTTGCAGTGAGCTGAGACTGCACCACTGCACTCCAGCCAGGGTGACAGAGTAAGACTCCATCTCAAAACAAAGCAAAACAAAAGCAAAACAAAACAAAACAAAAAAACAAGCTCTGTCTTGGGACTTCTGCACGTGCCATTCCCTCTGCCTGAATGTACCCTTCCCCCAGAAAACATCTGTCCCCAGAGCTTCCTTCCTCACTTCACTCATTCTGCTCTACTGGATCCTTCTTAGGGAGTCCTTCCCCAAGTACCTGCTTAAAATCCACCTCCCTTCCTGGCACATCCTGTTCCCTCCCCTGCTTTGTTTGTGCTTCTGATGCACCACAGTGGAGTTGCTATTGAGTGAGTCAGCTCAGCCACCACGAGGATTTTGAGATGTGATAACTAGAAGTTGTCAGAAGATCCTAAACGCATCCTGTTTCATTTCCAATTCTCTTCCTGAGAATGTAGTTTGCTTTTTATTTTCTTTTACTTTTCTTAGTAGCATATTGGGCTAAATTTCAAGTAAATCAGAATGGGAGTGGGATGGCTCTTTAAAGGGGGATGTATACATTCAAGGAGCCATCTTTTGGTTGTCATAATGACTGGTGTATGGTGTGCGTGGTGTGTGTGTCAGGGGTGGGTGGAACCTGCTGGCATTTAGTGGACAGGGGTCAGGAATGCTAAATGTCCCGTGGTAGCCAGGACTGTTCTGCCCAAGGAAGAATCTTCCTCCCCCAGATGCCAGTACCACCTCTACAGAGAAACATTCTTTTTTTCTTTCTTCTTTCTTTTTTTTTTTGAGACGGAGTTTCACTCGTTACCCAGGCTGGAGTGCAACGGCGCAATCTCGGCTCACTGCAACCTCTGCCTCCTGGGTTCAAGCGATTCTCCTGCCTCAGCCTCCTAAGTAGCTAGGATTACAGGCACGCGCCACCACGCCCGGCTAATTTTGTATTTTTAGTAGAGATAGGGTTTCTCCATGTTGGTCAGGCTGGTCTTGAACTCCCAGCCTCAGGTGATCTGCCTGCCTCAGCCTCCCAAAATGCTGGGATTACAGGTGTGAGCCACCTCGCCCGGCCAGTAATATTTTTCTATCATCTTCACTGATAACCTTTCATTCTCTAAGAGTATTTTAAATGATGTCTCCCAGATCCATCACCTGCTAACCTGTTCCCTGGCCCATTCACACAAGGTCTTGAGATTCTCCAGTTCATCCTCTTGCTCTTGCCACCCGTCCAGTGTCATCTCTAAACCTTGAGGTTTCACGAGGGGATTCCCTCCTTCAGAGTCTGTGTAACCGGTAAACGAGCTGAGCCCCAACTCTGGCTCGGAGGCCCCCCACTATTTTCTCCATCCAGAGCAACATCCTTTTATTTGCACCATTTGTTCCTTCCTCAAGGCCTGTCTTCCATCCATGACAAAGCCTCCCCCACAGTGACCCATTTTCTTTATTTTAATAGCATTTGGGGTGGGACCTTGTCAAAAGCTTTTTGCAAATGAAAATAAATTACATCTGCTGGTTCCCCCATCCACAGGCATTTTCACCCCTTCAAAGAGCCCTGGTAGATTAAAAGATTTGGAGGATTGGGGGTTTGTATGGGCTTCTATGCCCAGCTCCTGAGCTCTCAGCCAAAACACCTGCAAAGGGGGAGGCCTGAGCTGAAGATACAGATAAACAATATTGGAGAAATGGATATCTCCAGGAACCCTTCCCACTAGATTGGCCTGCTCCCCATGTTCTAAAACCTTTTCCAGGACAGTCACATCTCCTGAAATCCTGTCCAGGGACCTGGGATTCCCTGAGCAATCCTCCATGCAGCCTATCAGGTGAGCTGGGCTCTAGATGCCTTGAAATGAAAGAATGTCCCTCGTTCTTCTAAGGTAAGAGATCTGGAAGGCAGAACTGAGAATTATAAATATGAAAAAAACAAAAACAAAACAACTCAAAACCTACTATATTTTGAACATCTATCTACTCTCTGTCAGGGTATTCCCTTTCAGATCCAATTTTTTAAATGGCTGACCAACCCTATAAAGGTGAATGCAGTGACCTCGTTTCACCATGAAAAAAATGGATGCTCAGATGGGCAAGCAACTTGCCCAAAGTCACACCATTAGGAAGTGGCGCACTGGAACCAGGCCTGTCCAAGTCAAGTTCTTTCAATTTGGGAAGGAAACACTATGAATCCAGGCCACTGCTCACCCTCCTGGAGAGGTCAAATGCTCCTGGTCACCTCTGCCTGCTGCAATTCCCAGGCTGTACTGGGAGTACTGGGAACTGAGTCATCTAGGGTCTGTCCTCTTAACTGGACCAGAGGTGTTAAGAAGCACAGTCCATCCAGACCACACAGCTCATACTCTTGGTAGACTAGAAGCCCATCCTTCCTCTCAGGGATGATTGAGACCCAGTCAAGTCCATCTCACCCACAGGTTCTGACTAAGAGCTCCAAACTCTGGACCTAGATTATTTTAGTTCACACCCTGCTTCTCTACCTACCAGTGATGTGATCTTCAGCAAATTATTTCTCTGTGTCTCAGTTTCCTCCTCCAGTAAAATGGACACAGTAATATACCTATCTTACATGTGTTTATGAAGATTGTGAACTAAGGAATATCAAAGTGCTTAGTAGATGCTTGGCACACAGTAAATGTTACATATAATGCTTGATTTAAAAAGGAAAAGCCAGCCAGGCACGGTGGCTCACGCCTGTAATCATCCTAGCACTTTGGGAGGCCAAGGCAGGTGGATCACTTGAGGTCAGGAGTTCAAGACCAACCTGGCCAATATGGTGAAACCCCATCTCTACTAAAAATATAAATATTAGATGGGGGCCGGGCGCGGTGGCTCACGCTTGTAATCCCAGCACTTTGGGAGGCCGAGGCGGGCGGATCACGAGGTCGGGAGATCGAGACCACGGTGAAACCCCGTCTCTACTAAAAATACAAAAAATTAGCCGGGCGTGGTGGCGGGCGCCTGTAGTCCCAGCTACTCGGAGAGGCTGAGGCAGGAGAATGGCATGAACCCGGGAGGCGGAGCTTGCAGTGAGCCGAGATTGCGCCACTGCACTCCAGCCTGGGCGATAGAGCGAGACTCCGTCTCAAAAAAAAAAAAAAAAAAAAAAAAAAAAAAAAAAAAAAAAAAAAAAAAAAAAAAAAAAAAAAAAAACAAATAAATATTAGATGGGTGTGGTGGCGGGCGCCTGTCATCCCAGCTACTTAGGAGGCTGAGGCAGGAGAATCGCTTGAACCCAGGAGGCAGAGACTGCAGTGAGCCAAGATCGTGCCACTGCACTCCAGCCTGGGCAACAGAGTGAGACTGTCTCAAAAAAATAATAATAAATACAATTTAAAAATTAAAAGGAAAACCCTTGGTCACACCCAAGACAAAGGCACCCCTGGCCACCCCTTTTCTCCTAAGCCCTTGCTCTCTTCTTGTCCTCCCTCCTCACAAACAGCCTGTGCCATCTGGTGCCCCCGTCCCTGGAGTGTACCCTCCCCTGTATCCTCGCCTTCCTCACTGATTGCTCCTCCCACCCTCATGCTCACCCCAGTTGCACTGCAGTCCTCTTCAGTGGTGCTGTCCTTCTTCCAAACCACACATCCCTAACACCCAGGAGTGGGGCACTGTTGTCCTCCTCCATTCCCAGTGCTCCTTCCCTCTTCATTAAAACAACAACAAAACAAAACAAAACTCCGGGCTGAGCACGGTGGCTCACACCAGTAATCCCAGCACTTTGGGAGGCCGAGGCGGGCAAGTCACCTGAGGTCAGAAGCTCGAGACCAGCCTGGCTAACAGTGAAACCCTGTCTCTACTAAAAATACAAAAAAAAAAAAAATTAGCCAGGCATGGTGGTGGGCGCCTGTAATCCCAGCTACTTGGGAGGCTGAGGCAGGAGAATTGCTTGAACCCAGGAGGCGGAGGTTGCAGTGAGCTGAGATAGTGCCATTGCACTCCAGCCTGGGCAACAAGAGCAAAATTCTATCTAAAATAAAAGCAAAAACAAAAAAAAACCCCAGAAAACTCCTGTTCAAGGCCAGAACCACACGGCTGTCCCACCTTCTACATCTCATCCTTAGAATGACCTCCTGGTCAGTTTCACTCTTTTCTTTCTTTGAAGACACCAGCACTGGTCAGTCTTCGTCTCTGCCCCAAACTCTGATGTTGGTTCCAAAGGTCTTTAGAGCCCGGGTGGACAGCCCGTCCAGCACCGTGGCCTTCTCCTCTCTAATCACCCTCCACTCTGCCTCACAGCAGAAGTCCCCCTCTTATTGTCCTCGGAAGGGCTTGTCATCCCCCAGAGCCATTCCACCTCCGGAATCCTCTAGTTTTGGACCACAACCTCCTCAATTATTTCCCACCTCATGTCTTCTCTCTTCCTGAATCCTTTAGCTATCCAACAGAATTTCCTGTGATGAGGGAATTTTTCTTTATTGGTGCTGTCCAAATTAGGGGCAACTAGGCAACTAAGCTCTCCATGTTACTCATTTTTAATTAATTCAAGTTGAAATTGAAGTACTACATGTGGCAACTGGCTACCATATTGAACAGCACAGCTCTAGCCCCTGGCCTCTCTCTTTCCTCTTCCATCCTGTCTTGTTTTCCTTCTCCCTTTGGCATTGTCGCCCTGGCCCATCACATCAGCCACCCACTCCCCTTTCCTTCTGTCCCACCTCCTCGAAAACACTCTCAACTCGAGACTAATCCAACTGTCTCTTTCTCTAGGTCCATCCAAAGGCTGCTGGGTGCTGCTGGGGGAGGGGGCATGTGTGTCCTGTGGCCTTGCTGGCTGCCATTCTTTCTCATAGATAGTCACAAACTTCAATAGGCCCTTTAATTCTGCCCAGCAAGCATTATCCTCTTCTCTGTAATGAACTCAAGCCTCCAGTGCTCCCAGCTCCTCCCCCATCCTCAGCAGATGGTGTCACTTCCTATTTCATTGAAATAAGAGACACTTGGAGACCACCTGACCACCAGTTTTACAAGCATAGTTTTATCTGTCTTCCACCTCTCTCTTCCTGCTGGCTCCAGTTCCTATCAACATTTAGGCATGGTCAAATAGCCTTATCTTACAAACAACAATAAAAAATCCCAACCTTCCTTCAATCCTATGTCACCTTCCTGCTGTGACCCTCTATCTTTCCTGCCACTTATATTCACACTTTCTTGAAAGTTGTCTACACCTGCTATCTCCACTTTCTCACCTCCCGTTCACTCCACAACCCCAGGCAGCCTGGCTTCTGTCCCTACCACTCCCTGCAACCAACCGCTAGTCAAGGTCACCAATGACTTCCTTGTAGTTTGATCCAAAGGACTTGTTTCAGATCTTATCTTGACCTTTAAGGCATGTGACTCAACACTGCTCAGCACCCCTCCTTCCTTGCAACACTCTTACCCATTGGTTTCTATAACACCCGAATCTCCTGGTTTTCCTCCTCCTCCTCTGGCTACTTGAAAGTTTTCTTGAAACTGCCACATTCTCCCCCTCCTAGGGTGATCCGTCTGGCTTCACAGGTAAGACAGTGTGCCAGGAATGGTGTTTTCGCCTCTCAAAGCATTCCTTGCAGAAACACCTGGTGATTTGCTTTCTCACCCAAAATCCGCACTGTTGCGTTTTGAACTCCAGTTTGCTCCGTGGATCCCGCTGCTCAGAGCCTGACATGCCTTCGCGGGTGTGTATGTATCACCTCCACTTTGAGAAGTTCTCACAACACTTGGACATCTGTTTTTTTCATTTGTCCCCTCAAAAGACAGGCTGTGTTAGGAAAGGACACTGATGAATTAGAGGGGATGGAAGAGGCTGCAGTGCGGTCAGAAAACAATGTCCTATGGGAAATCATTGACATAACCGGGAACATTTTGCCCAGAAGAGATAAAACTGAGGGATGATAGAGGACTGGTTTCAAGAATCTGAAGAGGCAGAGAACCTTGATCTGGGCTGCTGTGTAGCATAGGGTTTGGGCCACCTGCGGACTTAACAGACAGGGGGGTTTGGAATGGACGTAGAGGAGTTCCACTGTATTACAGGAGATTCCAGACCTCCTGCACACAAGGTGAGTGAGACAGTCCTGCCCACCAGGAACTACTACAGACGATAAGCGTAGACCTAAGTGACCACAATAAAACTGGAAGGTGACCCCGCTCATCCTCTCCTGAAGACCCCTGGCCTAAGCTCAGCTGGCAATGCAGAAAAGCCACACTCTACCAAGAGCCATTTCAAACTTACTGCCATGCAAGGGCCATCAAAACCTCTGTGGACATAGGCTGGGCACAGTGGCTCACTCCTGTAATCCCAGCATTTTGGGAGGCCGAGGTGGGCAGATCACTTGAGGTAAGGAGTTTGAGACCAGTCTGGCCAACATGGTGAAACCCCATCTCTACTAAAAATACAAAAAAAATTAGCCAGGTGTGGTGGTGGACGCCTGTAATCCCAGCTACTTGGGAGGCTGAGGCAGGAGAATCGCTTGAACCCCAGAGACGGAGGTTCAGATTGAGCCATTGCACTCCAGCCTGGGCAATAGAGCAAGACTCCGTCTCAAAACAAAACAAAACAAAACAACCTCTGTGGACAGAAACAACATTCAGGAGGAAGGCTTGGAAAGCACCTTGCAATTCAGTCTTGTAGATGCCCCAAAATGTACCCCAGTCAGGTGCGTGGCACGCTGAGCACCCCAATTTGCTTCTTTTCCATTCCTCTTTGCTGGAATGTCTTTTCCTGATCTGGGTTTTGATGCGATGCCATCAGCTTACATTCAGGGGGATCACAGAAACTGTCCCACCCAGCTCACTGTTGTGACTGTTTTGGGGATGTTGTCAGGGACGTTTGCTCATTACCCCATACTGTGTTCCCTTTCTGGGCCACGCCCCCACGAGAAATTCCTATCTGATTTTAGTACCAAGAATAGTTGTAATTCCCTTGAGCAGTAGGTCTGTTTTTATCTCTTGGACACTGGGAATTGTGTAATGAACATGGTCTCCTCATTTTAGCTGCAGGAAAGCTTAGGGACAAATTTGTGGCCCACTCAGATGAGGTGTAGAGGTTGGAACTCCAGGGAGCATTGGACCTGTATTCTCATCTCCACTTTGTCTCCCTTCTTAGCTTTTCTTTGTTCTCTTACTTCACATTTTACTGTGCAAAATTGAGAGCATACAAGCAAAGATAAATAAAAGTCACCTGTAATCTCACTATTCCGAGATAACCACTATTAACTGTGTTGTCTTTTTATGCATACTTTTTAAAAAATTAAAATGACATTATACTGTGTTTTTGATTTGCTTTTTTCATATTATAATATGTCATGAACATCTTTCCCTGTATTTAAGTGTTCTCTAAATGATTTAAAATTTCTGTATAGATCAAGCGATCTCATACTAACAGCTAACATTTCTATATGCATGTACTATGTGCCTAGTTTTATGCATATTTACATTTGCATACATGAGAAAGCATATTTATACGTTACAGACCTGCAATATGTATATCCCATCAGCTATAATATTCAAATGTGTCAACTCACGTGACGCTCACAACCCAGTGGGGTAGAAAGTATCATCTCCCTTGTACAGATGGAGGAAACCAAGGCATAGACTTGCCATAGTCACACAGCAGAGGCAGAATTTGAACCCAGGTACCCTGGCGCCGAAGCGTTTCCTCCTAAGAGCTATGCTGCCTTTCAGTATACCATTGCGATTTCACAGGTCACCATGGTTAATCATTTCATTTATTTCCTTTGACCTCACTTTTAATTTGTTATTGTGTCATATTTTATGTACCCTTGTAAGTTACCTGAAATCCTTTCTGCCACAAGGTGAGGTAAGGCATAAATAAACAGTGCAGAGTGTGGTAAACGGCACAAGAAGGCAAAGCTAAATTGCTACCCCGGGGTGAGAAGATGAATCCAGGCTGTCCTGCAATGGAATGGATTTATTTTCTTGAGCTGTGGTGAGCTCCTATCCCTGGAAGAGCTGGCTTGGGTGGCCGTCTCTCTGGAAGGCTGGGGAAGGCCTTCTTCCAAGGAGACGGAGCTGGGCCCGAGGAGCCCCGAGGCCCCTTCTTAGATTCTCAGGGCTTATGAAAATGCCAATAAGACAAACTGAGGCACTTAATGGAGCTAATGCAGCAAGGCAGCCCTTGGGCCAGAACCAGGACCTGGGGCTTTTCATCCGGGTCTATTACTGGACCACACATCTACAAGTAACAAACGAGCAGAGATTCCGTTCCAAACTCTCGGCCCAGTGTATTCCTTTCCCAGAGCTCTCAGGCTGCTGTTGCAAGATGACCAAAGGATGCTGTCACTGTCCTCAATCTTTTTATTGGGGCGATGGAGAATGAGGCAAGGAGGGGCTGGGTGGCCCTGCAGATGCCCCATGACACCATCATTCGGCAGGGTTATGCATTTGACAAATGCCCTGCAGTGGAAGGAACCCAGGCTTCTCTTCCTGGGTTTGATGTTTACTTGGGGGTTGATCTTGTGCGAGTTTCTTCAGCTCCCGGGACCCTCAGTTTCCTCATCTGCAAAATGGAGCTAATACAACAGCAAAGCTGCTGTGGAGGTCCCATGAGCTATTACAGGGCTTTGCACCCTTAAAAATGAGGCTGAGGAAGTACCGATAGGCCTGCCTCAGGGGATCTGGGGAGGGCTGGGCTGTCCCTATGCCTGAGACCAGGCAGGCCCGTCTTGGAGGGGCGGTGGCCAGCGTCCAGGTGCTGCCAGCTTCCTACCCCTTCAGCCTCCTGCCCACCACTGCTCCCTTGGCCAGAACGAAGCCGCGTTCCCGACAGACAGGCTCACGCACGGTGACATCCGTGGGAGTGCGGGCGAGCAGCCCCTCCTCGCCGGACCCCGGGGGCTTCAGGCAAGAATGGAGAGCAGGCAGAGGTCACATCCTCCTCCCCTTCCTCACGCTCCCGGGCTGCGTGCCCACAGGGGCACAGCCCTGTGCGCGGTGCCACCGGGGGCCATCAGGCTGGGTTAGAGGAAGGCCCGACCTCCGCGCAGCAAAGAAAACAAACACAGATGTGTTTGGCTGGGACCGGGAGGGAGAAAGTGACCCCCTTCCCCCGCCCGCGCCCTCCCCAGGGCGTGAGGCTCTCCGGGCGGCGCGGGGCGCGGGCGAGACTGACAGTCCCCGGCGGCCCCTCCTCCCCCACGGGGTGCGCGCCCGGCCCGGCCCAGCCCCCTCTCCGGGGTTTCCCCGGGCGCTCTCCTCGCTTTCTCTTTGTCTCTGCTGTTCTTTCTCGGGCTCCCGGGTTCCCACCCGCCTGTGCTCTCCCTCTCGGGCGTCCCGGGCCGGTTCCCTTTAACTTTCTTCTTTCCCGGGGTGAAAACTTTGCTCGGAGCTGGCGGCAGCTCGCGGACGTTATTGGCCGGCGCCCCGCCCGGCGGCCCCGCCCCCCGCCCCCGCGCTCCCCTCCGCCCCTCACTCCCAGCGCGAGTGGCGGCGGCGGCGGCGGAGCCTTCGGGGGCGAGCGCGCGTGTGTGTGAGTGCGCGCCGGCCAGCGTGAGTGTGTGCGCCCCGGGCGCGGGCAGGGCAGTACTCCGAGCTCGGCGGGAGCGGCGGGAGCCGGGAGGCCGCGTAGTCACTCGGGCAAGAGAGGCGGCGGGGCTGGGGCCGGGGCAGCGGCGGCCGCGCTGGGCATGGAGCTGGCAAGCCCGCGCTGAGGCGGGACGCGCCTGCTAGCAGCGAGCGAGAGGCTCTCCGGCGACCGGCGCGCGGGCTCCCCGGCGGGGCCAGGCAAACTTTTCTTTCTCTTTTGCCCCCTCCAGAGGTAAAGTCCCGAACGCGGACTCTCCGGCGGGGACGCGATCGGGGGGCATCTGAGAGGGACCCCGGGCTGCGAGAGGAAGGGGCGCGGGCCGTGCGGAGTCGGGGTCCCCCAGCTCTCCGACGCCCGAAACTTGGGGTGCGAGGGGGGCTGGCCGCGGACGGGGAGACCGGCTCAGGCATGCCCCTCGGGCGGCGTGGAGGCGGCGGTGGCGGGGAAGCAGAGCGTTCTCCCACCGGGCGGGGAAGAAGGGGCGCGAGCGGTGCGGACTTGGAGGGCTCCGGCTTTGCCGCCCGCGGGACTTTGGGGAAGAGGGGCGGGCAGTCGGTTGCGGGGTGGGTGCCCAGGAAGCCGGGCGTTCTCCCGCATCCCCGCTCGCCACCCCGCCGAGAGCTGGAGGGCGCGGGGCGGGCTGGCTGAGCGCAGCTCCCTTCTCTCCGCAGGCGCCTTCTGCGGCAGGCGGACAGATCCTCGGCGCGGCAGGGCCGGGGCAAGCTGGACGCAGCATGATGCGCGCAGTGTGGGAGGCGCTGGCGGCGCTGGCGGCGGTGGCGTGCCTGGTGGGCGCGGTGCGCGGCGGGCCCGGGCTCAGCATGTTCGCGGGCCAGGCGGCGCAGCCCGACCCCTGCTCGGACGAGAACGGCCACCCACGCCGCTGCATCCCGGACTTTGTCAATGCGGCCTTCGGCAAGGACGTGCGCGTGTCCAGCACCTGCGGCCGGCCCCCGGCGCGCTACTGCGTGGTGAGCGAGCGCGGCGAGGAGCGACTGCGCTCGTGCCACCTCTGCAACGCGTCCGACCCCAAGAAGGCGCACCCGCCCGCCTTCCTCACCGACCTCAACAACCCGCACAACCTGACGTGCTGGCAGTCCGAGAACTACCTGCAGTTCCCGCACAACGTCACGCTCACACTGTCCCTCGGCAAGAAGTTCGAAGTGACCTACGTGAGCCTGCAGTTCTGCTCGCCGCGGCCCGAGTCCATGGCCATCTACAAGTCCATGGACTACGGGCGCACGTGGGTGCCCTTCCAGTTCTACTCCACGCAGTGCCGCAAGATGTACAACCGGCCGCACCGCGCGCCCATCACCAAGCAGAACGAGCAGGAGGCCGTGTGCACCGACTCGCACACCGACATGCGCCCGCTCTCGGGCGGCCTCATCGCCTTCAGCACGCTGGACGGGCGGCCCTCGGCGCACGACTTCGACAACTCGCCTGTGCTGCAGGACTGGGTCACGGCCACCGACATCCGCGTGGCCTTCAGCCGCCTGCACACGTTCGGCGACGAGAACGAGGACGACTCGGAGCTGGCGCGCGACTCGTACTTCTACGCGGTGTCCGACCTACAGGTGGGCGGCCGGTGCAAGTGCAACGGCCACGCGGCCCGCTGCGTGCGCGACCGCGACGACAGCCTGGTGTGCGATTGCAGGCACAACACGGCCGGCCCGGAGTGCGACCGCTGCAAGCCCTTCCACTACGACCGGCCCTGGCAGCGCGCCACGGCCCGCGAAGCCAACGAGTGCGTGGGTGAGTGGGGTGCGGCGGCGGAGCCGGCGGCGGGTGGGGGCGCGGGCGGGAGCTGCTGGGCCTCGCAGCGGCGAGTTCATAGGAGCGCGGGTCGTGGGAACGGCGGGAGGCGCGTTCGCGGATGCCCGGGACCCGGGAGAGCTCAGAGCAGGTCCACTCGCTCGCGTGGCGCTCGTGGTGGACGTCCGAATTTGCGCCCAGTGCTCTCTGCGAAGCCATGAAGCAGCAGGAGAAATGTTCCCGGGAGGGGGATTTGGCAGAACATTTGCAGACAGGTCTCCGCTAACCCTGGATCCAAACTCAAACATTCATTGCCTTCCTCCTGGTTGGGTTGGACGCTGGGATTCACCTCCACCCATCCCCCTTTCCCAAGGCTGCAGCTGGGCTCGCGGTTGGGGACCCCGGCCCAGTTCCCGGGAAGTTCCAACTCCACACCTACAAATCCCTTGGGAGATGGCAAAGAACTGTTTGCGGTTTGGGGTCAGTTCGGTACCCGACGAGTTTCACTCCTGCCCTCCATTTGTATTTTCATGATTTGAAACTTTTTTTTCTCTCTTTTGAACAGCGTGTTTGTGTTAGCAAAAGAAGAATGATGTGATTTCAATTAATTACTATCTGCTCATTACAAAGGAGCGTTCAGTAATTATTTTAAACGAATTCAATTCTGGTCTAAAAAAGTATACCAGATTTTTTTTATTAGCTTCAGGCTTTGGTGAAATTAAACAGTTTTGAATTAACTAAGGGTCCAGCTTCTCGCTTTTTAAATAGGGTTTCATTTCCTGAAAGAGAAATCTGACAAAACCGGGTGAATACGGCTGGGTCAGAAATGAGGCTAAAAAAGGATAAGTTCTGTTTCTGAACTGGACGACTTTGCTGCTGCAGAAGCTCTCAGAAATCAGTTTCTCCCCAGAAAAAAAAAAAAAAAAAAAAAAGAAAAAGAAAAAGGGTGAGGGGAGGTAGCAAGACTACACCTTACTTTTTCAGTATAGGAAGTAAAGCTCCAAATCCCACATTTATTTGGGCGAAAATTATTTAGCCTGTAAATGTCCCATTTGGTGTGCATCCTTTATGAACGTACAAATTTTTCCTCTCCATCTCCGCATCTCAAACAGCCAGTGTGAGGCTCTTCAATTGCTTTGCCCGCTGAGGCACATTTCAAAGTTTGCTGGTCCCCACAAACACACGTTTTGAGGTCTGGTTCTGATTAATTGTGTCATGTTGTTGTCGAATAGTTTGTGCCTCATGACTGTGGATGCAGAGTTTTGAGCAAGGGAATGGAAAACATGTCTTGGAGGGCCGGATCGCCGCAGAGGCCCAGTCAGGCGTCCTGGTCTGAAGACGCCGGGCCTCCCGCCTCCTGTTGCACCGGAGGCCTCCATTTTTACACTCGTGTCCCGCTCTTGCAGACCTAATTGTTTGTCCCCTTTCTTTTAAGGATCAGAACTAGTTTCCAGTCTGAAGACACTTTTCAAGATTTCGCAGAGAGAGAGAGTGTGTAGTTACACTCCGACTTAGTGGTCTTCTAGAATAAAATTCCTTTGATCTGCTCAGTTCCCTCGGAAATGTTGGTTTTTCCCATCTCTTCTTTTCCCCCTCCTTCCTCTTTTCTTTTCTTCCCTTTGTGCGTAAAAGCCCTTTATTGACATTTAAAGGGATTCCCAGGGTTTCGCTATCAGTTTTAGTTTGTATGTGCATATGAAAGATAACTTTGTCTTGTCACCAGCAGGGTCTAATTGGACAAATGCAAGTGAATACATTTAGGCGAATAAACTTGATGTGGTGGTGAAATTTCACTGGCTTGAAGATTTGCCTTAGCGTTGGTGTTGTTCAGATTCACCACCCACCCCCAGGTCTTGCTGTCACTTTGGATGTGGACATGTAACCTGCATTTGTTATAATGATGGTCATGCACTTGAAATAATCTCTATAGTTTGGGATTTTTGTCTCTTGACCAAAGCAGTAACTATGCACACAAATTGGATTGACCTTTTTTTATTGGCTAAATTGAGCAATCAACATATTAACGAATGTAATTAGTAAACGTTTTTGTTCAAAAAGTTTAATTAGGCTTAATAAGTACATAATCTACATGACAAATGATTGGCTAACAATATTTTTCTGGGTTTTACTGAAGTTATTTTAATTCCCAGTAGTTAAAGTATATTTAAATCTTGCCAATTATTCAGTCATCTCATAAAAGCAAAGCCAATTCAACTATGTTAAAGTTATTTATAGTTTCCTTTTTGAATAGATGTTCTGATACCTTGTAGATATAGCTGGGAACATCAGATTGAAGTTCCCATAAAGTCTTAATTGAAGTCTTAGTGATTTTTCCATCATTCTGTAAAAGAGAAAGACAGCAAGGACAATTTAGGGGTGATTTACAATTAAAGGTTGAGCTTTTTATGAAAAGGCCCTGTAGTGGAGATATGTGAATGAATTAGTATTTGACAGGTGTTCTGAGATACTGAAGGGCACTGTGCTAGGAAAAAGCATTAATAAATCCTTCAAAAGTAACTTTGGACTATCAGAGACTCAGATTTTCCTCCCAACATAATCTCTTCTTGTGAATTTCACGCCGTTGACATATAAAGTCAAGCTACCCAGAGTATTTACAACTACGGCAAAGTCAGGAAGTATATATATTTTTAATTCCCATAATCAGTCTTAATAACAATGAGCCTATTACTGTGCTATTCGGTCTTTGCTTTTATAAAATAATGATACATGATTTATAATAAATTGAAATGGTACCCTTCCCTAGGCTAACCCTGCGCCCCTGCCCCCCGCAAAGAAAACCCCCTAAAATTTACCAATTTACCAATATTATATTCGACTGAACAGTCCTTCGACATAGGGCCATGGTCCTTATAGATGACTAAGAAATGCACATATCCTATATGTTTTCTTTGGTCCAGTTTTCTTTTTGGTGTTGTTTCAAGGTCAAGCTCTCTATGGAATAAAATGTGAACTTTCGCAAAGCCCAGTTATACTTTAAATGCAATTTTGGATTTCTTCCGGGGGGGAAAAACAACCCTCAAAACAATATGAAAGACAAGACTATGTATAACGTTACAGCCTTGACAGCTCTCAGTGGAATAACTAAATACTTTCTTCCGCCCATATGTATCAGCAGTGTTCACATGCTTTTATACACATGTGCATTCACGTTCATTGTGTAAAGAAGTACCCACGCATGATGGGGGTGTGTGTACATTCAAGGCAAAATGCATGAACAGTTTTAAACCACCTGGGTTGCTAGGCCCCTTTCCCCCCTCCCCGCCCTTCCCTTTTTTCAAAAGAGCATCTGAAGACCATATTGTGTTTCATAAATTATTGACATCAGTTTTAATCATTGTCCCCCTGACGTCGGAGCTGTGTTAGTATTTAGTGCCTGACGAGGCATGCTGTTTAATCTTACTGTGGAGTTGTCAGCATGAGCCCCTGCCTGGCTTGTGATAGGTCGAGCTTATGAAAACTTGTTTTGCGACTCACTGTATGGCTCTGCATTGCCCAGCTGTAACCCAAAACCCACACGAAAGATGTCTCTGCAAGACGAGCACTGTGCTGGGTTGGCCTCTTATGGTCATAGGTACCTGCAACATAATGCTCGTAATTGTTTAAACATGGCTTTGGGTTGGGGATCAGGGGGATGTCCTCATGCTGTCAGTAGCTCTGATGCTTGGTCCACCCTCATTCATCCCTGGCAAGAGAGGGAGGTTATATTGGAGGTGTTGCCATGAGAAATCCAATGCCCCACTAAAGATTCTTGCAAAAATCAGAAGGTTAAAATGATTTGCTGCTTAGTCCAGAGCCTGGCACATAGCTATAGATGAGTGAATGTTTTTAATAATCATAGTAATTATTATGAATATTGTCATTATGATGATTAACCCTGGAGGACTTACTCTTTGCCAAGCACTCACGTTAATTTAGACATTTAATCACTGTGACTATGCTAATAATAGGGACTATAATTGTACTTCTTTTAGAGATGAGGAAACTGTGGCCTAGAGACATTAGATGGTTTACCCTAAGTCACATAGCTACTGGGTGGTGAAGCTGGGACTCCAGCCTGACGTTTGTGCTTTGTTTTGTTGCATCCATTGTGCTGCTTTTCCATAGAATGAATGGATGGGTGGATGGAAGAATGGATGAATGAATGAATGGCAGCGATATATCCATGTGTAGGAGAAAAGCTGGAACAACCTATTGCTTCTTGCTA
The DNA here is from genome assembly GCF_009828535.3 of Hylobates moloch. NCBI lineage: Eukaryota > Metazoa > Chordata > Mammalia > Primates > Hylobatidae > Hylobates > Hylobates moloch. The sequence goes on from NW_026652294.1 coordinate 40,042,969, forward strand.
GAACTGGGCATGGTTCCCTCGTTGTGTTGCATTATATATTTTACATCATATTAATTATATTTTATTGTATTATATTCATACATACTTAACGTGAAGTTGTATATAAGAAGTTTTCTTTTGTCTTAGCCATCAGGCCTGCTTGGAGCTGGAAGTTGGGACTATGAATGAAGGGGATTTAGATACTTTCCTGGGGGTTCTTGGGATCCACAGGTGTTGCTTTCTTGGCCACGTCTTTCTTGATTTCAGGGCCTGTGATCTCCCTCAAAGGTGGCGAAGCTGAGCTGTGGGTAGTCAGAACCCCTCTTTAAGAAGGCCTTCCTCCAGCCTGGCCAACATGGTGAAACCCCGTCTCTACTAAAGATACAAAAAATTAGCTGGGCATAGTGGCGGGCTCCTGTAATCCCAGCTACTCGGGAGGCCGAGGCAGGAGAATCGCTTGAACCTGGGAGGCGGAGGTTGCAGTGAGCTGAGATCACGCCACTGCACTCCAGCCCTGGTGACAGAGTGAGACTCTGTCTCCAAAAAAAAAAAAAGAAGGCCTTCTCTTTCCACCCTAGTGTTCACTATCCCTTTGCTTCACCGGAACGTATTGAAAAAATCCAGAAAGTGGCTGAAAGTACTGTTGACAAAGAGAGGAGGTGGATGGGGGATGGTATGTCCCGGCCACTGGTGTGGTGCTGCTAGGTACAGTTGACACGAGTCAGCAGCACAGGGCTGTCATTCATCTCTACTGGCCCCATGGCAGCTGGAGTGAGGTTCTCTGCTGGGGTCCTCATTAGCACCTGGTGATCAGGACCCTCCAGGCAAGGAGGCTGCTCCCTGCTCCACCCAGAGCAGGGAGGCAGGTTCGTCAGGGGAAACCTTCTGGGGTGGGTCTGCATGTTTCCAGGCTCTTCCACGCTCTCTATTAGCCCTGCCCAGTCTTCTCTCTGACCTCCTCCTCCTGTAGAAAAATGAGATCTTCAGAAAAGTATTTGAGACTTTATGTCCAGAGTAAATATTGGAAAGGCAGTGGGTTGAAATTCAGATGTTCCCTGGAAGGAATCCCCTCATTTTCTGCTCACAGCTGGTATCGATATTTCCTTCTTGAGATGAGTTGTGCTTTTCATTAAGTAAATTTTTTGTCTTGGGATTAAACCAACATTGTATTCTTAATAGACTTTTATGTTTACACTTCAAAAGTCCACTGGATTGTTACTCGTGTTATCTTGATGGCTTCTACAGTGTCTGCAATGCACACTGCCTTTACCAAAATAAATGGCTCTCTAGGGAACTGGATTATAAAACGGCCTTATCTGTGGATGCACAAATACGGATATTTTGTGAGCCAGTATTTTTTTTTTCGTCCTTTCAGAAGGTGTTAATCATACCTTGGGTTTCTGCAGTGCCTTTCATTATAGGGAGACGGGAGGTCTCGGAGGGCTTTTGAAATGCTCAGGACTTAAGCCTAATACTTGTAGAGCAGGCCCACAGCATTTCGCCTGTCGTCTGGAAGCCCTTGTGGTCTCTGCAGGCTCAGAAGGCATGGTGTTGGTCTGGGTGGCCTGGGAGCTGCGGAGTTTAAAATGTCCATCCATGGTGGTTGTGGGGTTGCGTCCTGAAGACAGACCACAAACTCCTATTGAGTGCCAGGCATTGTCCTAGGTGCTTTATGTGTGCTTTGTTTCAATTAATCAGATTGCCACAAGGAACGGAAGCTTTTCAAAGACAGATGTCCCGGCCATCAAAGGGCAGCTTTTACACAAACAGGACTAAGTGTGGATAAGTCTGCAGGGCACATCTCGGCTTATTCTGTGACACTGTTGCATACAGAGAGAGCAGGGGGTATCGGGAGCGTTTGTTTGGAAGACTGATCACATAAAAGCCGTGTCCTATTATAGCCAACTCGGAGGGACAGTTGTTCTGAACAGTGCTTGAAAGAAGTGAGCTGCCTGGGCCAGTCCTCTAGACACAGACAGACATTCACCTCAAAGCTATCTGCTCTCATGAGGTTTGACTTGTGTAGCACAACTTAGTGAGCTCAGTATTGCATTCCTGTCTCCTTACTCCAAAAATGGATCTCTGTTGTAAACTAAGAAGTAGATTTTAATTTGCCTTTTAAAAGTTGTATCATTGGCCGGGCGCAGTGGCTCACGCCTGTAATCCCAGCACTTTGGGAGGTTGAGGTGGGCAGATCATGAGGTCAGGAGATCGAGACCATCCTGGCCAACATGGTGAAACCTCGTGTCTACTAAACATACAAAAATTAGCTGGGCGAGGTGGCACGTGCCTGTAATCCCAGCTACTTGGGAGTCTGAGGCAGGAGAATTGCTTGAACCAGGGACTCGGAGGTTGCGATGAGCTGAGATTACCCCACTGCACTCTAGCCTGGCGACAGAGCGAAACTCCACCTTAAAAAAAAAAAAAAGAAAAAGTTACATAATTTATGTGAATTTCTCCCCACATCAAAAGGCCTTGGCTAGGTGTGTATTCAGCCTCAAATACATTATTTTGTGCCAGTTCTCCCCTCTGATGGAGAGAAGGGACTGTGGCCATGTGATTGATGAGATACAGAATGTCTCCCATCAGACCCTTTTCTTTTTCTCCCAGAGCTTAAGTTCCTGCCCCAAGCCTCCTCCACAATGGACAGTTCTATCAGAGGCAGCTGCTGGCACTCAGAGCACAAAGGAAGATACTCTCTGAGGGGAAAGGGGTACCTGTGGTTCAGGAGTACCACCAAAGAATGGAAAGCTGTGCTCTGCCCTTGTGTCAGGGCCACCCCCAGCAATCCCCGGACCTTCTATCATTGGGATTAGTGTACTAACTACAGTTAGGGTGAAATGAATTCACACTGCAGTGCATTGGTGCATGTGGAGAAGACCTAGAAGAAAGATGATTCTGTGGTTGGACGCAGGGGCTCACGCCTGTAATCCCAGCACTTTGGGAGGCCGAGGTGGGCAGATCACGAGGTCAGGAGTTCGAAACCAGCCTGGCCAACACAGTGAAACCCTTACTCTACTAAAAATACAAAAATTAGTCAGGCGTGGTGGCGCGTGCCTGTAATCCCAGCTACTTGGGAGGCTGAGGCAGGAGAATTGCTTGAACCCGAGAGGCAGAGATTGCAGTGAGCCAAGATCACGCCACTGCACTCCAGCCTGACAGTGACAGAGCAAGACTCAGAAAAAAAAGAAAAGAAAAGAAAAAAAAAAAGATGGTTCTGTAAGTGTAGTAGACCTCCGGATTATTTAAAGGGTTCAAGTAAATTTGGTGGGCGAGAACTTTAAAAGCAGAAAGTAACACTCCGGTTCACTTCTCAACTCAGCTAGTGCCTTGCTGAGGAAGGTCCTAGAAGTCTGTCTCCCTGGAGGATTCAGGACTGGCCTGTGTAAGGTCTCAGCTCTCTGTGCACGTGGTCATATTTTAGTTGGGGACCCATCCGTGCCCCCTCCTGGCTGGTGCTATTGCTAGATTTTCTAGCTTTTTCCCGCGTCTTTTTCTGCCTGAAGATAAGAGAGATTATTGGTTGTCGTGTCCAATTTTCACACATTCCAGAGACTCCACACTTAAGTGAGACAATCTGTAGGACTACAGGGACCTTTAAAGGGGCTAGCTTTAAATAACTGAGTCCTATGTAAGGAAATGAGGTAGATCTCTGAGTTTCCTGAGGGCCTGTATGCTGTGCTGCATTCCATATTTGAAGTCCCCAAGTGAGGGACACTTCCTGCCTGCTTGATTGCCGTTGTCAGGGCTTCTGATTTCGTCTTGTTTCTGCTTTGGGGCGGCCGTGGTGAGTACCCAGCAAATAAATGCACCACCACTCCCGCATTCTAAAACCAGGGCGGACATTGACAATCAACGGCAGCATGCTTTCCTCCTAAGTCCAGAAATGATCTTATAATATTAGACTCCTCAATATAACTCCTTAGGCAGAATTAGCCCATGAGATGAAAACTATCTGCCATTTTTGGTCCCCTTCTGAAGACCTTCCCCTTCCCCAACCTGCAGACAGAGAAGTACTTTGTATACATGGACATTTCTGGAGCATTTACTGTTCAGGTGGCTCTGTTTGGTCTGGGCATGTAAAGAAATGTAAAGTAGACCAGGCGCAATGGCTCACACCTGTAATCCTAGCACTTTGGGAGGTCGAGGCAGGCAGATTATTTGAGGTCGAGAGTTCGAGACCAGCCTGGCCAACATGGTGAAACCTCATCTCTACTACAGATACAAAAACAAACAAAAAACTAGCCTGGCATGGTGGCCCACACCTGTAATCCTAACTACTCAGAGGCTGAGGCAGGAGAATCTCTTGAACCTGGGAGGCTGAGATTGCAGCGAGTCGAGATCATGCCACTATACTCCAGCCTGGGTGATAGAGATGGTGTCTCAAAAACAAAAAAAAGAAGATAAAAAAAAAAAAAGAAAAGAAATATAAAGTGGATGCCCTCCCTGCAGGTGAAATACGTTTCCATCAAGGAGGCTGTGCATGTGAGAAGGTGCAGACGTGTCCACTTGCAGTAACCCTGAACGCAGATGGGTGCCCCCAATGAGGCACTTTGCTGAGTGTCTGGGGCACAGAGAGGGGCCGAGGGTCTTGAGAGGAAGAGCATTTTGGATTTGGCTCCTTACCACGGAAGGATTGGATTTTAGTCCACGTCACATTTTCCTGCTGCGTTTGTTCTGTTGTAGTGTATTTGTTTTCTCCCATGCCAAGAATTTGAGAGACCATGATTCCCTGAAAAGAGTGGTCCCCCCAGGAATGTCCGCCCCGACGTTTCTGGGCAGGTCCTCCAGAACTGCCTTGGATTTTGAAACAAAAGCTTATCACTGACCCTACACTCAAAAGAAATTACGCCCTAACCTGGGCCAGGACCCTGGTGCCTGAGGCTTCCTGGGGCTTCTCCCACCTGAAGGTTGTTCCTTCCACTCAGAACCACGTCTGTGTGGTATTGAGGGACAAAGACTCATCTCCGTCACAAACCACTGCCCTCAGTGCTCTGCTTACATTTGGGCTGGTGCAGAAAGTGCCGAACAAGAATAGTTCCAATCCCAGCATGAAAAAGAAAACACATTGTGTTTACAGATACAGAATTTGGCATTTGAAACGTGAAAGTACCTTTGGGTTGGGCGGCCCCAGGGCAGAGCTGTTGGACACGGCCCCCCCCCATCCCCCCGCCCTCAGCCCTTTGGCCAGCTCGTTTTCCTCTCCCCGAAGCCAGACCTCAGAGGTGGGCAGCTCGATCTCAGCCAACTCTTTATTCCCACACCCAGCCCTGTCTCATTCTATGGCTCAGAACCGGGAGAGAATTCACGGTGAGAAAGTGCTTGGTCTTCTGAGCTGCCATGAGGAAGGAAACTGCTTCTTGCTCCAATCCACAGAAATCAATCCTTCTTTTTTTTTTTTTCTTTTTTTGACAGAATCTCACTCTATCGTCGAGGCTGGAGTGCAGTGGCACCGTGTCAGCTCACTGCAACCTCTGTCTCCTGGGTTCACGTGATTCTCCTGCCTCAGCCTCCTGAATAGCTGGGATTACAGGCACCCACCATCGCGCCCAGCTAGTTTTTATATTTTTAGTAGAGACGGGGTTTCACCATGCTGGCCAGGCTGGTCTCGAACTCCTGACCTTAGGTGATCCACCCGCCTTGGCCTCCCAAAGTGCTGGGATTATAGGCGTGAGCCACTGCGCCTGGCCCAATCCTTTTTAAACCATGTTTTTGGGCAGACTTGCCATCCTGGTACCCAGAAATGCTAGAGAAGAATGGGGCTGAACAGTCCTATTTCTTACCTCAGTTTATTGTTTGAACCAGGGGTAGAGAGGTTGTTTGTTTGTTTGTTTTAATCAAAGATGTCTGCAGAAGAAGTGAGGCACATGTAAGTGAGAATCAAGTTGCGATTTTCCTGATCTGTAGAAAGTATTTAGTTCTGGCCAGGCACAGCAGCTCACACCAGTAATCCCAGCACTTTGGGAGGCTGAGGCGGAAGGATTGCTTGAGCCCGGGAGTTTGAGATCAGACTGGGCAGCATAGCAAGACTGCCGTCTCTACAAAAATAAAAAAAGAAAGTACTTAGTTGGCTGGGCATGGTGGCTCACGCCTGTAATCCTAGCACTTTGGAAGGCCAAGGCAGGTGGCTCACCTGAGGTTGGAAGTTCGAGACCAGCCCGACCAACATGGCGAAACCCCGTCTCTACTAAAAATACAAAATTAGCCGGGCATGGTGGCACATGCCTGTAATCCCAGCTACTCGGGAGGCTGAGGCAGGAGAATTACTTGAATCCGGGAGGCAGAGGTTGCAGTGAGCAGAGATCACACCATTGCACTCCAGCCTGGGCAACAAGAGCAAAACTCCGTCTCAAAAAAAA